>NC_062518.1:30143639-30148639 GCF_022655615.1 Tachysurus fulvidraco | reverse complement strand
ACATTACACAACTCCACTCACAAGCCTACACAGTGCCAACTCAGATGCACACACACACGCTCTCAGACGCGCACACACACACACACACTCAGATGAACACACACGCACACACTCTCAGACGCACTCTCTCTCTCTCTCTCACACACACAGACGTTTAGACCCTGGAATTGCCCATTTCGAGGTTTTCACAGTGGAGCCTGATGTAATTAGAAATCAGTTTATCTTTTAAGCATCCCCATTTGATATTTTATTGCATTTGCTTTTTGTTTGTTTTCTTTCTCTTTTTATTTTTTAATGAACCACCTGCTGTTTTTAAAGCGTGATGTATTCATCAATCAGTAAAACACTGGCCTTAATGCATTTCCACTACTCTGAACAAATTTATCCCAAATATGCGTATGATTCATGTATCAGACAGCAGTTAGTCTCAGTCACAACAGAATTTTGAGAGTGCCTATATTGGAAGCACACTGGGATGTGTATGTGTGTGTGTGTGAGAGTGTGTGTTTGTGTGTGTGTGTGTTTGTGTGTGTCACACCACACATTTGTGTTTGACGCGTAAACATCCGCTTCCTACTTTGACACGGTTACAACAGTAGTGTCAGCAATATCAAGCTCACCAGATGAAGTCCATCACGTTCCATGTATGATGTGCAGCCGACTTCAAACTTTTTTCTAAGATGCTGTAAATACTGGTGCCCTGTAAGGTCACATCCCCTCAGGTTGTACCCTATGTAATGAGCATGTATAGTGAACTGGAAGCATTTAGAAATGTAGAATGAATCTAATTCTACACCTTCAGATTAAATGGGAATGAATATTCAAGCACATTAAATCAAAACGGCAATACAACCAGTATGCAACAACCAGATCATGTAGTACATCTCACTGATTATGTCACAAACGGAAATTAATATTTTTTCCTAATCGACACCAAATCTTCTGATGCATCTAAGAAAAGATTTTCCCCAAGTCTACAAACTCATGAACACACACACACACACACTTTTTACCAGATAAACTGGAAACAATCCAGTGGTCTCATTTTTGTGTTTATTTTGCACTGTAATGATTTTACTATAAATAGTATCAGTGACATAATAACAAACCCATCAAGTCGAGTCAGGTCTAGTTCATAGCGAATCTGTGGTTTTGGCATTAAGCCTGCTCTGTATAACATGTTCCTATCGGTCGACCATTTAGTCAAACTGTTCTTTTGTTCTGAATGTACACCTGAGCAAATCGTTTCCTCTCAAGTGACAGCCATCAGGTCTTTCAAGACTAAATGAACAAGAATTCTGCTTCTCTGCAGGTGATCTAATACTAGCGAGTGTCACATGAGGGACTTCATCGTGCACCTGTTTACCGACTTGCCGGTTAACAAACAGTGTGAATATTTAACAGTCAAAAATACACACACACAAAATCACACACACACACTCAAAACAATGCCTCCTAATCCTCAGTCCTTCACAGCTCTGAGCATATAAGTGTAACTGTGCTTGTAGATGTGACAGACAGAACCAGACAAGAAGTGGCTCTGGGTCGTCCTCACAGCCAACATTAACACAAACTCCCAGTCATGCCATTTCCACTGGAGACACATCATTAATTATTGCAGACATCATTTAACAGTGCAGTTTAGTTTAGTCCCTGCTGTAGAAGGCCCGTCTGATGAGGCTGCCTTTCTGTTTAATGACATTACAGGAACCAGGACTTTCCAGATAAAACAATTAAGGCAATTGAGTCGTGCTTGGAAGAACAGCCGCAGCCTCCGAGTTGAACTGTCTATTCAGCCAATTAGCAAAAGATGGAGGAGAAGCTTGGCACTGATTACTGCTGAGTCACTTAGTGGATGCGAGGCCTTCTGTTCTAACCACAGGACTGCTACACAGCCCGGGATATGAGCAAAAGCTGACTGTCTAGAGTGTGTTGTAGCGAGTATGTGCTACTACATATGTGCTAGTGCATGCATTAGCAGAAGAAAGTTGCTTTGTAGTTAACAGTGATTGCATTTTTCGCGAAAGTGCATGCTAAGTTGCAAGTAGCACTCATGCTGCTTTTTCATGAAAAGAATAAAAAAAGTTTGTAAAAATCTAGTGTGATGATGTAGTGTTAGCGTTTTTTAGTATTTGTTCAATCGTGAAAGAAAAGAGGGCCCGAAACAGCTGTGGATGTATACAGGAAGAACGAAGAAAAGACTGACAGAGGACACGCACTGAGCAGCTGTGTGTAGGTGTGCTGAATGCTGGACGAAGAGCATCAAACACAATACTCGAGAAAAAAAGTCGCTGAAGCTTTACTGCCTTCATGAATCCATCACCACCTGCTTTATCCTGGTCAGAATCAAACTGGGTTGAATGATCAATTGGCTTTAATTTTATAAAACAGAAGCAGCTCAGCTCATGTGATTGGGTGAGACTGAGACTTTTTGTACAAAATAGAAGGAAGACCTGGAGGGGACTGAATAAAGAAAACAAGGTGAGCTAGCGTGTCTTTTAGAGCATGGAAACAGCATCTGGTTAGTCCTATGATGATCTGGAAATACTGATATACAGAATAGAGAGTGGGTGATGAAGTGTGACTGCGAGTAACTGTTTTTCTACAAAGTGAGTAAGTTTGCTGGAGGTGCAGTATTATAAAAAGGGCTGGTAGGTGGAGGTCCAGGGCAGGTGTGTCTAATAAAGTGGCCACGGTGTTGCTGTAAGCTCTGATTGCAGATTCAGTGCACAGTAAACTGGGCAGTCTGTAGACACTAACTGAACACCTGTAAGAGATTGGGAGTGGAGTTCAGACGGCACTCCAACTCAGTCAGCTGAAGGACTGTTTTGAAGTATGAGGTGTTTTGAGGGTGTTTTGGAGGCTTTCAGAAGTGTGGTGTTCATCACTCACATTACTGTTCCAGATAAATACAAGATCTATTCCAAAGCTCAGTTAAGCTGTTCTGGCAGCCTGGGATGGATTTTCCTTGAATGTGTCACCCGTCTGTCACTGTTTTAATCATTTTTACTGATACATTCACATGCTGCTGAGAGCGAAGCTCCATAAATCATACACATTAGGAATAAATTATATAACGGGACTGATATCAACAAAGACTGGATTTAAAAACAGGCATGGAGACAGACAGAGAGACAGGCAGGCAGAGAGACAGGCAGGCAGAGAGAGAGAGACAGGCAGGCAGAGAGAGAGAGACAGGCAGACAGACAGAGAGACAAGCAGGCAGAGAGAGACAGACAGAGAGACAGGCAGGCAGAGAGAGAGAGACAGGCAGACAGACAGAGAGACAAGCAGGCAGAGAGAGACAGACAGAGAGACAGGCAGGCAGAGAGACAGGCAAGCAGAGAGACAGGCAGGCAGAGAGAGAGAGACAGGCAGACAGACAGAGAGACAAGCAGGCAGAGAGAGACAGACAGAGAGACAGGCAGGCAGAGAGAGAGAGACAGGCAGACAGACAGAGAGACAAGCAGGCAGAGAGAGACAGACAGAGAGACAGGCATGCAGAGAGACGTACAGGCAGGCAGACAGAAGCAGGCAGGAGGCAGACAGAGATACAGGGAGGCAGACAGACAGGCAGACAGACAGAGAGACTGGCAGACAGAGAGACTGGCAGGCAGACAGAGAGACAGGCAGGCAGACAGAGAGACAGGCAGGAAGGCAGAGAGACAGGCAGGAAGGCAGAGAGACAGGCAGGAAGGCAGAGAGACAGGCAGGCTGACAGAGAGACAGGCAGAGAGACCGGCAGGCAGACAGAGACCGGCAGGCAGACAGAGAAAGGCAGGCAGACAGAGAGACAGGCAGGCAGACAGAGAGACAGGCAGGCAGACAGAGAGACAGGCAGGCAGACAGAGAGACAGGCAGGCAGACAGAGAGACAGGCAGGCAGACAGAGAGACAGGCAGGCAGACAGAGAGACAGGCAGGCAGACAGGCAGGCAGAGAGACAGGCAGGCAGACCAACTAATACTTGGAGACAGATATTTAGATAGAAAGCTAGATAGAAAGCTAGATAGTGATAGATGTGTTAGATAAAAAAAAGGAGGAAAAACCTAATAGGTTAAATTAGACAGCAGTAAACCCATGCTTTGTTATATTAATTATTTATAAATGAATGAATACTTAGGAGTTGCTTGCTTGCATACTTTGGCCTGTAGTGCGTGTACACACACACACTCCATAGCATAATTATTGGCTGTTAATGGTGTGTGTGTGTGCCTCTGTGTGTGTGTACCAAACACTTCTGTGGTATCAACCCACTTCCCACTCACTGGCACAGTAAACCCTTTGGCAAGAGTTAAGTGAGGAGAAGAAAGGTACGCTTATACTAGTGTGTGATACAGAGGGAGAGCGTGAAAAAAATATAAGTAGGAGCGCATGTCTGTGTGTGCGCGTGTGTGTACCAACAGGATGGGGATTAGCTAGGTGGGAGTGATTAATGGCTCTGTTTCAGCCACACTGTGTACTTCTGCATGTCTTGATGAAGGCGTGTGTGCAGATGAGGGCTGTTCTCACCTCTGTCTGTCTCACACACACACACACACACACACACACACACACACACACACACACACACACACACACACACACACACACACACACACACACACACACACACACACACACACACACACACACACACCAGCACCGTGGCTCCAAGAACACCAGCAGCCCAGAGCTTAACACACAAACATGATGCAGCATACACTATAAACATGCCCTCACACAGTCCAGACACTGAAAGCTCACATTTAGTAGAAATGTAAATCACTTAAGAAGTGTGACACCAATCCAAGTAAAAGAAGAAAAAAAATAGTGTTTGATAGTAGATTCAAATTATCGTTAATATGAATTTTTTAAAGTAATTTCCCCTGAGCTGCTAGATTAGATGCAACTACAAATCTATAAAGTAAACACAATAAGGAAAAAGCACAAAGACACAAGGTTTGGGTGTAGAGGTTGGAATTTAGTGGACTGATTTGCACAGAGGCTGACTGCTACACCG
>NC_062518.1:30041139-30138639 GCF_022655615.1 Tachysurus fulvidraco | reverse complement strand
AGGTGTTCATTAAAGAGGTCAGTGCCTCATAAAAAGGAGCTAAATGACCTACAGGTGTGTTGTGAGTGTAACAGGAAAGGGGAATCATCGCTAACCACACAGGAGATCTCCAAATGACAACTTAATTACACCACTGTTTGTGTTACGCTTCTTGTTATTGCCTTGACAGTGGATAGGGGCATTTTCATTGATATGTGCTTAATCTCTAATCATTCTCACAGTGATGGTTTTCTCTCTCTCTCTCTCTCTCATGTGAAAAAGAAAGTCACTGCTGCTCAGCTTTTTTTATGATTTATTTTGATTTATTTTGCAGTTCAAATATTAGAGTTCTGTCATATTTCCAGTCTCAGGTCGAGCTAATTAATCACAGATATATTTTATTATTATACAGTACAGACCAAAGGTTTGGACACACCTTCCAAAAGTTTGGACACACCACCTTTTCAACAGGACAATGACCCCAAACACACCTCCAGGCTGTGTAAGGGCTATTTGACCATAAAGGAGAGTGATGGGGTGCTGCACCAGATGACCTGGCCTCCACAGTCACCGGACCTGAACCCAATCGAGATGGTTTGGGGTGAGCTGGACCGCAGAGTGAAGGCAAAAGTGCTAAGCATCTCTGGGAACTCCTTCAAGACTGTTGGAAGACCATTTCAGGTGACTACCTCTTGAAGCTCATCAAGAGAATGCCAAGAGTGTGCAAAGCAGTAATCAAAGCAAAAGGTGGCTATTTTAAAGAACCTAGAATGAGACATTTTCAGTCGTTTCACACTTTTTTGTTATGTACGTATATAATTCCACATGTGTTAATTCATAGTTTTAATGCCTTCAGTGTGAATCTACAATTTTCATAGTCATGAAAATAAAGAAAACTCTGGAAGGTGTGTCCAAATTTTTGGTCTGTACTGTATGTTAGAATTATTTTTACAAAAGGTTTATTTTTAAACCAGTATTTAGCAAAGATGCCAATAATTCTGTAACAGACTTTATAAACACTGTGATTTCAGTAAGGTAAAGCTGAACAAAAATAGCACACTCATGCTCCAAACCAGCATGATCTTGAACAGAGGCATGAATCAATGACATTTCTTCCCCTTTTCTCATGCTGATGCCACTTCCTATCGCTTAAAAAAAAAGTAAATATATATAATCAAAATAAGAGGATGTGGAAAATCTGAGTGCTCTTTCCTATAAGGTAACTTCAGAACAAACTGAAGATGATTTCAGTGTGATGACACTATAAGCACAGGGCATCGTAGTTGGGAATGTTTACAACATGCCTGTTAAGTAAACAAGGACTTCTTTGAGATTTCAGGATTTTACACTTTTCAGCTAAAAACTTCCACCGGCAAACAAAAATCGCTCAATATGATATTTGGTTGGATCGTTTTAAATGGAAAATTCCCGAATTCAAGCACATGCTTAAAGATGCTATGCTTTACGGAATAGTATAGCGAAGCTGCTTTACATTATCGCTCTAATTTTCTGAAGGTCAAGCTGGTCTTGTGCGGTCTGAAAAGCCGTCGGCCTCGTTATCGCTTCTCAGCAACTCGTTTCATGGGGATATTTATACTGAACGATTCAGGTGGAAATTAAGGGAGCTTAGCCTATAAACAGCAGCTTCACACACTGTAAATACTGTATGAGGGAAAATCTTTTGCACTTATATAATTTGGACGTGTTATTAATGAAAGGGGGCCAGTGGGGCATAGTGGCTTATTGGTTTGCATATTTGCATCACATCTCTGAGTACTGAGGTTGTGTGCGCGTGTGTGTGTCTGGTGTCTACATGTTCTCCCTGTGCTCCCGGGGGTCCCTCTGTGTATTCCAGTTTTTGCCCCCAGTCCAAATGTGTTGTAGGCTGACCGGCAACTCTAAAACTGTCCTAGCAGTGTATGATTGTGCCTTGTGGTGGCTTGACACCCCCTTTGTGCCCCGAACCCCCTGACATAGACTCCAGGTCCCCATGTCCACACACAAGCAGTATAGAAAATACTAGCAGCATTCTTCGGTGTCTGTCCTACTGTTTATATTTAAGCAGGAAGTGCTGAAATGTTAAATGTTTGCAGGGACAATATTGAATGGAATTAACATTTTAACCAAGTAGATGATGCATAAGCATTGAGGCTCTTAGAAACCTCTGAGCATGCACACACACACACACACACACACACACACACACACACACACACACACACACACACACACACACACACACACACACACACACACACACACACACACACACAAGCAGTGCTCTATTAACTCTTCTCTGCTTGTTTTTTTTTTACACTCATGTAAATGAAAATGGTTTCTACAGATGAGCAAATATTAACCAGCCCTAAATCCAAACTCAGCTGCTGTTTCACACGAGTCACAGATGGCGTTTTCCCCAAAGGAGCTTTGCTGAAACAGTCACTGTGACACTTTTAGCAATAATAATTAAACCAAACAAACGTGTTACTGACATTACAAGAAAAAATATGTAACCAAACCAGAAAATGGAATTAAAAACAAAAACAAAATAAAAGATAATTCAGGACGGTTTCTATTTTCTTCCTATAAAGCCTAATGGAGCAGGGTGGATTAAAAAGGGGTGTATTCGTATTAACAGTATATTATTTCTATTTCGTAATAAACTCTTTCTGGAGTGCTGCAGTCCTCACAGTTAGATACACAGTCTCTTGCTTTGGTTAAATGAATGGATTAGAAATGTGCAGTGTGAAGTGAAGTGTCGGTCACATTTACTTAAACTCCTCTGACCGTGTTACACACAGACAACTTTGGGTCCTTTTAGTTCTTCCCACTTTTGTGTGTCCAAGGCCGAGGAAGCCACATCAAAGCTCCTGCTTTCCTATTAAAAAAAACCCTCTATAAAATGTTCGCTGGCCGTTCCCAGCTGCAGTGACCAAACAACCTTCGAGACATTCCCTGTAAACACAAAACGCCATGCAGCGTCGCAGCGTTTCTCCTAGCTGCTTAACCGAGGGGAAATAAAGCCGGGTAACATGTTGGGTGAGAACACAGCAGGCAATAATACACTCACACAATTTGTCTTGTTGATGGGACGCAAAGTGTTTTGACATTTGAAGGAGCTGTTTCCAGCGGCATATGTAGAAAAGTCAATGAGGCAGCTCGAGTAGAGCCGGAGCAGCAGGAGCGCAGATGAAAAATCTGCATGATGAGAGACGTTTTAAGGGAGAGCGTGGCCCCGCCTCCGCCACACATCAGCCAATTACCATTCATAATGTAAGCACGTCTTGTTTTCTGCTCAGCAGGGCAATCAGAGGCTCATGCATAATTCCACCCCCCCACCCCCCTAGGAACGCAGCTAATTTCTCCAGCAGATAAGAAATTGGATATGATGCTCTGGTTATTGTTCGTGGCTCAGTCAGGGCAGCCGTTCCAATGGAGATGTGGAATAAATGGTTTTCCATCAGGGCACAAAATGCACGCTGGATTTCAATGGTGATCATGTTGCTGGAACACATTTCCAGAGTGCGTTTAAACACACGAGTTCATTACCTCGTCTAACTGTATTTGGACCTCTAGAAATGATCCAATGCTCTCTTCAGCAAAACAAGTATTACATTTCCAGATCGCATGGCAAAATGGCCGACGTTGCCAGCGCCATTATGACAGCAGCATCTGGATTTCTATCAGGAGGGTCTGCAATCCTGTCTTTCAGTGACTTCTTTAAAAAGGGAGAGAATAAGGGACGTGTCAGGATTGCATGGAGATGCTGGACTTTACACTGCTGCTTGGAACACAATTACTGCACAAGCTCCCTTTAATGTTCCTAAAGAGGTTACGTTTCCCCTCGAGAGCACTTCCTCATCTGAAAGCTCAATTAACTGTCGTGGGCGTGTGCTTCATAAACGGGCCCGTGGCCGAGCGCGTGCCTGCTTAAAGAGTAAGAGGTCTGCTCTGTAAAAGCAGACAAAATTATTAAGAATTGCCTAAATAAAAAAAAAAAAAGGAAAAGAAACGAACGGTTAGGTGCGTTATCACTACTGAACATTAATTGTGTAGTTGTGACAAGCCTAATAATAACCTCCGGTCTTCTGTGAAAGTCTTCCCCGACAGTCTGGAGTGTGGCCAGACATCAGTGTGAGACTTTAGCTCATTAGTGAGGTCAAGCACTGGTGCAGGGTGAGGAGGTCTGGGCCTCTTATTCCACTAATGGGGAAACTGTAAAGTTACAGCATGTTAAGACATTCTAGACAACTGTGTGCATCCTGTTTTGTTGGAAAGAAAGAACCACATATGGGTCCATATAACGTAGTCAGAACATCAGTTTCTAGGAGGTTTCAGAGAGTCCTGACTTCGAGTGCACTTTCCTACTCGGACACTGTTGGCATTTAGGGAGAGATTTTATTAGGTTCCTGCCTTAGGCCAACATTTACCGTGTGTGTGTGTGTGTGTGTGTGTGTGTGTGTGTGTGTGTGTGTGTGTGTGTGTGTGTGTGTTCACCATGTGTATGGTCAAAGTAAATATTGTTAATGCTACAGTTTATATGATCAGACTAGGATTACTTGTGCTGGGCCTGGCTTTGTGTAACAGTATGTGCAGTATAAGAAGAATCTTCAGTGAGGCTTTACATCATGTAACCAGTTTATAGCCATTTAAATGATTGCTTATTGTTTATAAATTGATCATTTACTTCAGCTGCACACATCAATGTAATAAAAACCTCTCTGACATTTAAATTGTTTCATATTACTGACTGGAAAGAGCACAATCCAAAAAAAAAAACACAATTTGTAAATGAAGATTAGATAAAACCCTCTCGAGGTTTCTTCCTTTACCATTTAAAGCACTATTCGGACTGGATTAGTTTAACATGGGGACGTGGGGGTAAAGTAATTATTACCAGAGCTTCTCGGTGATTTTGGTCCCGTCCGAATGTGCCATCTCGGTAATCATTACGGACAATGTCAGTAAAGATTACGCCGACTTTTACCCTCTGTAAAAAGGTCCGGAAAAATTACCTCAGGTAATACTAATCCCGTCCGAATCGACCCGCTGTAAACATGTACGGTAAAATTCCGTCATTTCCTGTTTAAAAGTAGTTTTTGGCGCGTTTTTCAAGCATGGAGGCGCCAAGTTGTCTGTTTGCGCACGTGATAACAGGAAGTGACGTCATACGCACATGACGACAAGGAGGTTACTGTGGTGCTTAAAGCGAGTTACCCCTCCCACTTCTGCTAGTTTTACTGAGATGTCTTGTCCCGTGCGAATTGGCCAATTAATATTACAGACGTCCTGAGGTAAAATTGCATTACTCCACGTCCCCATGTAAAACTAGTCCCGTCCGAATAGTGCTTAAGGGAGTTTTTTCCTTGCCACTGCTGCCTGAGTCACCTCAGCCTTGCTCATTGGGGATAAATACACACATTGTGAACTAAATATATCTAATATTAATCTTGAATTTTGTATTATACTACTCTTTATATTAATCTTTATATCAACCTTTTGTTCTGTGTTTATGTTCTGTAAAGCTGCTTTGAGACAATGTCAATTTATAAAAAGTGCTATACAAATAAATTTGAATGGAATTGAATTGAATTAGGACAAGGAAATGTAGTGTTATATAAAGAATCAGAGATGGTGTGTGTTTACGGTCACAGACACGCTGTCATAGCTGAGCTGTTATGATGCTCTTCCCCTGCCATCCGTTTCATCTCTCTGTGAACTTTGTCATTTATGGAGGTTTGAGGGCGGTACTGAATGTGAACCGAGCGGCGCTAAGTGTTTATTAACAAACGCACACGAGTATGAAGAAAATGTGTATTACTAAAGCATTTGCAAATCTAGTGAGGGATTTTAGCACTTGTTCGCCCTTTGTTCACATACACAAACACTTTACTACAAGGTTGATCAATGAGGCTCGATATCAGTCAGTAGCTCCAACAATCATGGTGTGAAAGGAAATCCCGACATGAAGACCAGACTTCATCGATATGAAGTAAAACTGTGGTGTCACTTACGATAAAGTGAGCATTTCAGCACAGAGGTGTCAGTAAAAATTTGTAGCAGAGGTTCATAAACAGAGACCGATTAACCTTTGAGACTGCCTCGTCAACCGCCTCGTCAGCACGTCAGACGTCACCTATCGTTCTAACAGATCTGGATGTGATCGTTTATCATCATCATGAGCAGCGGCTGCTTGGGGAAACCACGAACTAATTAGTAAGATAAGAGCTGAACAAAGTGCATGTAGTGATTGTGGAAGTGATGTATGGTTGCCTGTGGTGTGTTCTGGGTGAATATAGCTGTGCACAGCATCTCTGTGGTGTCACTGAAAGTGCTGAGGTGGTACAAACCCTGCGCCGAGACCCTGGGGGCTGCTGAGAGTGAGACAACGTGGGGCTGGCACGGCTAAGCCAGAGAGCAGCTCTTTTACCCTGCCACCCACTCCATCTCTGTATCTCAGGGAGAGAGAGAGAGAGAGAGAGAGAGAGAGAGAGAGAGAGAGAGAGAGAGAGAGAGAGAGAGAGAGAGAGAGAGAGAGAGAGAGAGAGAGAGACTGACAGACAGTGAGTGAGAGAGAAAGAAAGAGAGAGAGAGAGAGAGAGAGAGAGAGACTGACAGACAGACAGTGAGTGAGAGAGAAAGAAAGAAAGAAAGAGAGAAAGAGGGAGAGAGAGAGACTGACAGACAGACAGTGAGTGAGAGAGATAGAGAGAGAGAGAGAGAGAGAGAGAGAGAGAGAGAGAGAGAGAGAGACTGACAGACAGACAATGGGTGAGTGAGAGAGACAGAGAGACTGACAGACAGAAAGTGTGAGAGAAAGAGAGACTGACAGACAGACAGACAATGAGTGAGTGTAAGAGAGAGATAGTAAGAGAGGGAGAGAGAGAGAGAGACTGACAGACAGAAAGTGTGAGAGAGAGACTGACAGACAGACAATGAGTGAGAGAGAGAGAGACACACAGAGAGAGACTGACAGACATAAAGTGTGAGAGAAAGAGAGACTGACAGACAGACAATGAGTGAGAGAGAGCGAGAGAGAGAGACACACAGACAGAGAAAGTAAGAGAGGGGAGTAAAGTGCACTGAAATGGATGATGGAACTCTCAAATCACATCCAGTGCTTTCACCCAGAAAGGTTGAGAGAAGATTCCCCTTTGTGGTTAGGACCGAGCCACACAGACACTCTGATCAATGGCCTGGCTGAGATGAGAAAGAGATGCGAAGAAAAAAAACAAAAAAACAAAAGCGCAGGCACTTATCTTCCACTGCCCACAACCACTTAGCACAGCTGCGATTCCAACCCCAGCGTACTTAAGTGAATTGCGCTGATGGAGAGAAAGGAAGAAAGTCGAGAACAGAAGACAAGATGAAACTCCCACGTATAACCATATATGACAAACATGTACATGACTTACTCCAGATATCTGATGACTAACAGCATTAATGTGGAGGGTCTAAACTGCTTACACCAAAGGGTCAGTCTGCATTTACTAGAAACTTCAACCAAACCAAACCAGACAAAAAGTTGCCACAGCTGTACACTACACGGAAGAAGAAAAAAATAGTGAGCCTGCACAGGATGCAAACTTACCCGGGCAAATCTGATCACACTTCCATTCTCACAGAGATATGTGTGTGTGTGTGCAAATATTTAATAGATTCAATAGATTTATTAATTTCACATGAGAGACATTGAAAGAGAGCAAGAGAGAGAGAGAAAAAGAGCGATAGCTAGATAGATAGATAGATAGATAGATAGATAGATAGATAGATAGATAGATAGATAGATAGATAGATAGATAGATAGATAGATAGATAGAGTGAGTGTGTGTGAGAGAGAAATTAAGTGCGTGTGAGAGAGAGTGAGTGCGTAAGTGTGAGAGAGAGACAGAGTGTGTGTGTGTGTGTGTGTGTGTGTGTGTGTGTGTGTGTGAGAGAGAGAGAGTGTGTGTGTGAATGTTTGTGCGTGTGTGTGTGTGTGAGAGAGAGAGAGAGAGAGAGAGAGAGAGAGAGAGAGAGAGAATGTGTGTGAGAGAGAGGGTGAGTGAGTGAGTGAGTGTGCGTGAGTGTGTGAGAGTGTGTGTGTGTGTGTGAGAGAGAGTTGTGTTGATAAACACCCCCCCCCCCCTCCCCCCCCTCGGGCTCACTGAATGTTTGGGTATGAAGAGCTACCTAAATAAGGACAAAAATGAAAGTGTATAGGGTTTACTCCAGAAAGTGTAAGTAACACATTTAAAATGTGAATAACCTTCCTCTTCCTTCCTACGTCCCAGGAAACTTCCTTTGTCCTGGGAAATGCTATCAAAGTGCACACAATATTAATAACACAGGGAGATTAGGCCAGCATGTAAGACTGCGACTGCAGCTGCCAGTTTTCATTTAGCAGCAGTTCAAAGCAAAGAAAAGCCGGTGCACAAATAAGCAGTAATCCTCCTTAAATCCCCCTCTACCCATGAATGCCATCTGAATGCAATTTACTGCTAACTCCTCTTTAACTTACTGCTTCCATTCCTCCTCGGTTTAATATGTTGTGCAGGGCTGCTGCAATTAGCCAACAGTAATCCACTAGGAAAAATAATCCGTGTGGATTTTACCCGTCAATAATTTGCTTACTTGTTCATCATCTTTCTCGTATGGTTACTAAATAAATCATTCCATTGATGGACTTTCAACTACAAAAAAAGCCTGATATCTTCTAAACAGGTGTTTGATCGTTTGTTGCTGCACTAGTCTAGCTTGTTTGTACCGCAGTCTGCTTTCGTTTTTCATGCCAGCTTCCGCAGAAGGCATCACCTGACTCAGTAAATGCATTTGCACAGTAACACGTACATTGGTAAGACATACAGATCACACTGGACATCGATATTCTACACTTCCAGCTTCATAAATCTCCTCCTCCAGGATTTTGCGGAGAAAGCAAAACCAAGCAAACAGCCTGTATTTGGAGATTTGGGCCAAGATGCATTATGTGAGTTCATCGCAACAATCAGTAGATCCACGTGCCCTTTTCGATCCACGGGTGTCAAACATGAGTACAGCCATCGCAGGAAGTAATTACACATCTTTCCCTGAGGGTTCCAAATCAAAATCTGGTGCTGGCGATTTTACAGATTTGAGTAGTTTTCTCAAAAAAAAAAAAAAAAAAAAAAAAAAAAAGTTGACATCTCTCAGAGAGAGAGAGAGAGAGAGAGAGAGAGAGAGAGAGAGAGAGAGAGAGAGAGAGAGAGAGAGAGAGAGAGGACTGAAATATCGGGAATGGGAAAACTTTTTAAATGCTTGGGGCATATAGGGCTTTATGAAAAAAAATAAACATGTTCCAGCTATATTTAGAGTAATATTGTTTCAAAATCTGTGTTCGAGAGACTCACTGGCACTGTGGAGAGAAATAAGTCTGAATATATATAAAAAAAAAATAATAATAATAATAATAATGACAGCACTTTTGTAGATGATGTCGATGACTCAGCGTGTGCTCTCTAGAAAGCGTTTGTCCGACCTTGGCTGTGCAGCTTCCCACACGTTTAATCCAGTTCCAAACAATCCACCGAGTTGTGAACATGACTTCTGCACTCCTTGCACTTCTCTAGCTACAGCCGAGGTGCTTTTCTTTGACATTTTAAGGCTTCCTGTTTTGCAAGGCAAGACATTATATGATCATAAGTATGTGGACACAAAGTAAACTCCGTGAAGGCACGGCTCGTCCAGGCTGGAGCGGAAGAACACGAGCGTCCTGCACCCCAGGTCTCCTCATCCGACATCGGTGTCTGATCACTGTAATGAGCTCGAGCAGCTGAAGCCTTCCCTGAAGAGTGGACGTTATTCTAGCAGAAAAGATGGATTACATCAGGAATAGGATCTTCAAAAAGGGTCGAGTGTGACAACCAGGTGTCCGCAAACTTATAATGCACTTGAACTGATGTAATCAAATCACTTGAGCTTCCAGATTGTGCAATCGCTTAAAATGGAAAAGAAATAAAATAGCGGTTCCCAATAAGCAAGTTAAAATCAGTAGATTGTGTTAGTAATATAAAGATAAGCCTAAAAAGGCATTGGCCGCTGTATGACCTCTGTTCTGGACTGGGAGCACTTAACTTTAATCCACATAAGGACAGATAACAGCAAATATCAAAGAGCGAATACTATCTCCAGTATTCAGCGGCATTGTGGCTGTGTAACACAATGCACACACAACATTAAAGCCAAACAGAGCCACTTTGTGCTGCCCTGCTGATACAGAAGGTGCAATTTTACTCGATGCTGAATACAGTACAAAGGAAGTGACACGACAGAGCGGCCATTTAGCTGTAAGACACACAGTGGGATGGAAGATATGTAAGCAGTGGATGCAAGTGTGAGACAGAGAGAGAGAAGATAGAGAGAGAAGATAGAGATGGGGGAAAGACAGAGCGAGAGAAAGAAAGAGCGAGCGAGTGTGAGAGAGAGAGCTCCATGCATGCAGGCAGGATTGAAGGCCAATGAGATGGAAGCTGAGCCACAGCCAGGTGACACCCACATGAATCTCAGTTTGTGCCCCTGGCACACTCGGATTTGGAGGAAGTGGACGATTCGAACGGAAGGAAGGAGAAAGCAAGAGGATGGAAAGAGTCCAGCTGGATGATGTGTTTAAAAACCTGGGAACATTCACCGTGATAAAATCTGCGAGTACAGCCTTAGCTACATAAAACCATTTATTAAAGCCATATTAGCCATCAAAGAAGGGGTGAGCTGATGAAAAGCTGGTGATCTCAGAACCTTTTATTTATTCTTTTTTTTTTTTAAATGGCCAGATACAAGTGTTCAAAGTCAGATGTACTTTGTAATCAGAAACTACACTCCTTCATGTGGACGTTATTAATTTGCAGCGGTTTTGCTTTTAAATCCGAGCGCACGTGCTTGTTCAAAGAGCACATGGCCTTAGTAACCAGACGTCTGTTATCGCATGTCCGTAAACGCGTGTGTGGCTTCAGCTGAAGTGAAATTGCTCATTAAGGTAATTGGTAACCTTACACGCTGTTCATGCCAATTCACCTGGAGCACTATTTACACCCAGAACACCCAGATTTATTATTCTTCTCCAACGAATAGCACCTTGCTGGAACACTGTCTGAGAGCTAAGGGAATAGAGAGCCAGCTTTGAAAATGAACAAACATGAACAAACATATAATTAACCACGGCAAGACATGCGAAACCTGCTGCATAAAACCTAGCAGGGATCTGTGTGGAGGCAAATAATTACAGTTGTGTTATCCAACCCACTTTCTTATGCAGAGCACAAACACTTTCCTACACACTGAAAGGCTGTGTGTGTATTGTGTGTGTATTGCTGACTGGACTGTGATATCGGCCTCTCATCATTTCTGACTGCCTTCAACCCGATCATTTAGGAGATCATAGAAAGGCTTAATTGTTTTTTTTACTTGTTATTTACAGCATAGAATGATCTAATGTGAATCAATTCCAGATGTCAATTACACACACAGCTGTGGCAGATGTTTGTGACCATTTGCCCCGTTACTCCATGTGACATTTTAAGAAAAGTAGGCGTGGGGGTGGAGGGGCAGATAAAGAACAAACAAATGAGTTACAAATAACATCTGATACGACGAAACCCTGGCCCTGTTACGGTGTAAAGCCGAGGAACTGAGGAAGAACCACAGTTGCCAGGGAAACTGAAACAGTAATAAAACATAAACCTAAACACCATAGTTATAGAAATAAGGCAATAAAATGATCAGAGTGTTGCCTCAGTGCGTGCATGCTTTAAAGCTAAGACAACGGCATCTGAGGACATGAATTTTGTTGACCAAGGGCATAGCTCTAAAGATATCCAAGGGAACGTCACAGCTTATTCGCATATTTATTCAAGTCTCAACAACACGACGTGGAGTCTAAACTTCATGTGGCTTTAAGATCTCACACGTTCATATCTGTGCACTGCACTCTATGTTTCCCCTCCGTCTGCATAAACACTCATCAAATAATTTCTGAACATTCATGTACGCAAATTGTAAGGGTTAGCAATCCCAGCATTGGTTTACAATTCAAGTCCATATTTCTATATATACCGACTGGAGCACGCTGACATGAGGTCAGGTGTGCAATAGTGTGTGTTTTCCCCATGTCTGAGTGGGTTTCCTCTGGGTCCTCCATTTTCTTCTCACCTCCATCAAATATTCTAGAACGCTGGAATAAAACTGCCTCTAGGTTTGATTAAGAGTGCTGAGTGATGGTAGTGGACTGGAGTCCCACACTGCATGCAATTCCACCTCACGTCACGTTATCTTGAGATCGGCTCCACGATAAACTTTCAGATACTGAAGATGGAAAAGTGGCTTTTTCTTCCTGGTGATGTCTAAATCAGCAGTGAATTGTATATAATAAGAAGCTGATGGCACAGACAGATAATCTACATGTATCCAGAGCTATGTGGTTTATTGACCACTAAATAAAAGCTGTGTGAACAAGTGTGTAGATAAATAACCGTGTTGTGAAGAGTATTCTGTGTTGAACCTCGCTTTAGCCAAGGTTAATGTTTGACTTATGCTGTATGAGGAATAGGCTTTACAAGTTATACAGCATGAATAAGGGTGTGAGACAGACCTCTCTCTCTCTCTAACACACACTAGGCAATCCTGACCACACACTCCACTTCATCTTTCAGACAGTACAGGTTCTAGTAGACACTAATAAGCACTGCTATGTCTCCTACTGTGTGCATGTGTGTACATTTGTGAGTGAGTGTGTAGTCTGGAAGTAAAACGAGCTTACATGACAAACAATGCAAGAATAAAGTTACTCAGAGAGAGAGAGAGTGAGAGAGAGAGAGGAGAGCGAAAAGAGCTTGTGTGCCAGGACATGTGTGAATACAGCACCCAAAGAGCATGTAAAGAGTGTGTGAGTGATGTGTGTGTTGCTTGTCTGTACTTGTGCGAGACTCCATGATGAGCCCAAAGACATTCCTAGCTTGCATTGGCACAATGCTGTGACACAGGATTAGGCCACATTAAGAGGCAGCGTGCAAATCTGCATTCTGACAGAATGGGCCTAAACAACAAGTCAGTGGAGAGAGAGAGAGAGAGAGAGAGAGAGAGAGAGAGAGAGAGAGAGAGAGAGAGTGAGAGTGAGAGTGAGAGCGAGAGAGAGGCAGGGAGGAAAAGAGAGGAAGAAAGCCACACCTATGGAGCAAAAGAAAGGAAATGCCTGACCCAATGACTGTGTGGGGGAACAAAAAAGAATCTGATTAGATAAAGCTGCAGGAGAAGTGAAGTCACCTACGAAAAAAAAGAATGTGCAAACAGGAGGGTGGGAAGGAGAGAAGGAGGTATTCAAATCTGAAAGAATCTCAGAACCAAACTAAACACTATTAAAGCATGTCTGACAGGAGGAGGAGAAGTGAGCAGAAGACGAGGTGTCAGTGTTAAAGGAGTGTGAACTCGGTATAGTTTAGCCTGCTAGCCGAGATATTCCTCTTTCTTTTATAAACAAATATCAAACACCAGCAGTTCAGCGAACACAACTGTGATGCTGCTGCTGGGATGCTGAGGATTTTAGAGCAGGGAAAGACATGTGTTTTTAGACATATCGTAGCTCAGAGAAGGTGCATTTGTTTGTCACTTCCTGTTCTGAGGGGCAGAAGCAGCTGGTGCTTTTGCTGTAATGGGGTTATGACAGTGTGCATACATCCCATCAGTCATCAGCATAAATGTTTAGAATTTGCAGTACATAACAACGCTGAAGCTGAAACACTTTGAGTTATGCAGAGAGAGAGAGAGAGAGAGAGAGAGAGAGAGAGAGAGAGAGAGAGAGAGAGAGAGAGAGAGAGAGAGAGAGAGAAGAAAGGAAAACAGCAGGAGTGGAAAAAGGTAAAAGTAATTTAAGAAGTCATTTGAGTAGATGAGAAAACTACACACAAAAGGAACGGTAAGCCTGTGGAGCATTTAAATACCTGTGTATTGAGGCATATTAACCAAATAACACTTACCTAATGCATAAGTGGAAGAAAAAGCCTACATGAAGACAAAAAATGCTAGTCATATTTGTGTGTCCGCGTAACTGGCAAAACTCCCACGCTGCTAAAACCTCGGATCATACATCCTGAAATGCAATAATGCACGAGGCTTGGTAAAGAGAACAACAGAGGCCAGAAAACCTGCTGTTTTTCATCCTACAATCTCCATCAAGCACATGTGCAGTGTACATGTCTTAACCGTAAACAAGGACACGTCTGTATGTAGGGATAAAAGAACAGAAGGACTTTACTCAAAATTCACCCAGGATGGAAATCATGGCAGACTAAATGACCAGTCGATAAATGTTTATAATGTTTTTTAGCACAAAGCCTAAAGCGCATACAGAGTATGTGACTCTGATCACAAACAAATAACAATTTCTCTCAACAAAAGGGATTCTGATTTCTAAGCTAAAAATTCAGGTAAGGGATCATGTTTTTATTTACCAGTCTCTCAAACGGCAACATAACGTCAGCCCTCATGATAAAACAATAGAATATAAATAGACAAATACAGTATGGAAGTGTACAGTATAAATCTATTCAGATTCCTTGCACACTTTACTGTATTATAGATTTCATTTTATATGGATTCAACGTAATTAATTTAATAACCAATAATTCATAATGACAAAATGAAAACCAAAAAAATATTAAATTATATTAAAATAGTATTTAGAGTCTTGGTTAAGGTAAGTCTCACAATTTACAGTGCATGACAATAAAGGTGAAAGGAACTTTCCATTCAACCAGTCTTCACAATCCACTGGGTTTTATATAGGTCTGGGTTTGGCTTTGAACCCATTCCAAACACCTTTCTAAAATAAAAATGGTTTGCTCAATCATTGTTTGGATCTTTCTAGAGCTGTAACAGGGTGAGAAGCATTTTGGTCAGAAAGACCATGTCCACTTAATCTTCAAGAGCTTTAAAAGTCCTCCACAGACATGTCAGAACCTGCCTGAAGGTCTACCACAATGGCCTGATTGATGAAGTGTTTCAAGCTCTGCACCCATACCAACGTTCTGATCCAGACTGGACACCCCTGTCCTAGATGATCAACACTACTGAATGTGTCATATATGGCAGGCAATTGTGAGCATAAGGTAAAAGACCTGAAGAAAAAAATAAAATTAAAAAAAGTGTATGCTTCGGCATGTACTCCAAGCACTGAGGACAAACTAGGTACTGCACAGTTTACCTCATTAGCATGGTGAAGCATGGTGGTGGCAGCATCATACATCAAGTAGGGGGGCTCTCAATGGCAGGGAAAAGGTGGAGTGAAGATTAATACACTGGAGAGGATCTTCCAGGAAGTATGGAAGGGACTTAACTAAGATAATGTAATCCTTGTTAAGCTGCTTCTTATGAAGTACTAGATAAAGGGCTTGAATAATTTGCAGCTTTTGCAAATTTCTAAAAAAAATAAATAAATGAAAGTGTAACACATTTAAATGAAATCTAGGATGCAATGAAGTGCACAAAGCGGGAATGCTTTAAGAAACTATTTTACTTTATTATCTCGTTCTTAGACAGCTTCATGAGTGCTGTGGCTCCTTTTACAGCAAAATACAGACAAACTCACTTAAGGAATATGATCAAATACATTTTAATGTGTGTGGTATATAAATGAAGTCATGGAAAAAGGGGTTTGGGGCCTTTAAAACAGTATACTGGATTATTATATATGGATTTGCTGTGCAGTGGCACGGAGATCTCTGAAAACTTAAGTTCTAACAACACTTCCAATAATTATTACTCAATCACTGAACAGTAAAGAGCTACAAAACTATCAGTTTGCAAAGATTTAATATCTGTTATGGTGTAACAAAAAAAACAACAACATCTGAACAATTTCCTCTGGTGCTCCAATCATTTCATGCAATTTAAATGTGACATTAAACTCGCTGTCCACTAAAACAGGACAAAATTCTGCAGTTCACTAATCCCTCACTAATTGTGTAGCAGCAGCATTGTGCATACATTCATTCAGATACAGACCAAGAGCTTCAGTTAATGTTTACTTCAAACATAAGAATGGGGGAAAATTGTGATCTCTAACTGTGGCATGGATGCTGGTGCCAGATGGGCTGGATTGAGTTTTTCACAAACTGCTGATCTAGGATTTTCACACACAACAGTCTCTAGTGTTTACACAAAATGGTGCAAAAACAAAAAAAAAATATATCCTGTGTGTGGATGGTCTACAGGCTGAAACTCTGTGTTGGTGAGAAAGATGGTTTATGTTATGGTTCCTATTAAAGTGGACGGTGACGGTATGTGTCACAAATAACTGTATTGGTCCTGTGTTAAAACTTAAATAAACATGATCATATGCTGTTAGTGGATTTAAAATGAAACTCCAGGACAGGATGTGATAAGACAAGTCTGTTTTATCCCAAGTAAGACATAGTTACTCACTCCTGGTTCAGTCAGTGCTTTTTATACTTGTATGAGTGCCATGAGTTTGTGTATAAGCTGTGTGTGTATCAGAGAGAGAGAGAGAGGGAGAGAGAGAGAGAGAGAGAGAGAGAGAGACAGAGAGAGAGAGAGAGACAGAGAGAGAAAGAAAGAGAAAGAGTGAGAGCGAGAGAGGGCGGGGGGTTGGTCAGTAATTTACCTGTGCATCCAATCTAAGTATGCAGTAGTCTTTAGTGCATGTCCTCAACCTGATGGAGGATCAAGTCAAGCCAAGAAGCTTTTATTGTCATTTCAACCATATATAGCTGTTGCAGTACACAGTGAAATGAGACAAGGTTTCTCCATAATAAAACAAAGACAGAGCTAAAGATTTAGTAAGTAGTCCTAGTAAGTAAGTAAGTAAGTAAGTATGTAAGGATGCTACTGGACACATTGTTGTCACTGAATATTGTTTGTCCCTCTAAACTCACAGGGCTCATTGTGAGAACACACCCAGCTTTTTGTCGAGTCACGTGAGATTTCGCTTCACGTGGAGCTCAGAGTTTTGCGTTTAAACACCCATTATTTAACCACTGCTGTAACTCAAAACTAAAAACACAACACTGGCAGCTTCTGGTCCTTGTGTTGTAGCACTAGTGACTCATTGTGTTTTTGGCTGGTCAGGTACACCGAGCTCCTTCACAGCATTTACACTAAATAAAAGTGAAGGAAAATAGCGTTAAAACGGGAGTTTTTTTTCCTTCCCGGTTACAGCTTGAGGCTTGAGGATCCTCCTGAGGGGAGTCCGCAGGGTGTGAGAGAGAGAGAGAGAGAGAGAGAGAGAGAGAGAGAGAGAGAGAGAGAGAGAGAGAGAGAGAAGCACAAAGTGGTCAGGAGTGAAGTCGCCTCTCTCTCTCCCCATCATCTCCTCTGCCTCCTGTGTTATGTGCGAAATGTAATGACTCGGCACACGGCACAGGGATGATCATGCTCTATTTTAGCCTGGTGCGCTTAGTGCCTGTCGCAGGGCCCACTGAGAGTCTGACCCACATCAAACAGAATGCGAAAGCGCCATGTGGATGTGCAGGAGAAAGTAATTACACCTTGTTCTTCCTCAGCAGTCTCCCGGAGGAGCGTGAACACAGAGCAGAGTTGTTAAGCACTATGAAAGCACTCGTGACTGCGTCAGCCGGGTGTAAGGCGTGTGGAACAGTGTAGTGGAGACTGTGTGTGTGTGTGTGTGGGCATTTCACCTGAATAATATGCACCCCTTGTGTGAAAAACACAAATAGTGTGAGAGAAAGTAACAGAAAAGAGATAGAACAGATTTCTTTCCCTGTGCATTCAGAAGAGAACAAACTAAAACTTCATCAACTTACATTAACTGCAACATTAAGTTTGACTCGATGACTTTTTTGACCAACCACATTTGATTATCTGTGTGCTTAACTGACACTGATGTTTGATGACACACATTATGTGTGATTAATAATATGAGGTGAAGGTAAACCCCAATGTGATTAAAGCAAAGACAATTTAAAATATATCTAAGGAATATTTGGCTGTTTGTGCTGGATAAGAAATGAATTAGCACAGAGTTGCTGTTGAACATCAGTTATTCACAGAATGTGTATACGATCTACATGGCGTTGTTGTTTTTAACCCCTGAAGTATATCCTGCTTCAAGATAAAGACGAAGTAAATTTTTTCAGAAGAGGCCACGTAGGCTTGATTACGTTTAAATGTTTTTTTACGCTGGTATTTCACGATGAACTGCCTACATCGTTATGCAGTGTGTTTAATGTATTGTTCAATACCCAGACACATCGCATCATGAGCCTCATCATGAACAGTGCATTAATCGTTTCACCTCCAGCAAGTGCGACGGCTCTCTTTATCTCTCAGGGGCTTGACTAGCATTCATAGTAGCACTACGCTGAATGTTCAGCTGCTAGGAGGATTTCTTCACAACAAAACAAATCAACTAAAAAAAAAAAAAAAAAACAATGAGAAATGATGCTGTGTCTCACCCGAATACATCTTAATACGTTCATTTTTCTCCTTCTATGGTTATTGATGACTTGTTCAAACAGCCACAGCACAGAGGCAGAAAAAAAAAAAAAAAAAAAAAAAAGAAGCCGCAGTACAGCAAGCCTAATATCACAGCATACAGGCCAAGGTAGATGAGAACAACCCTCTGGATACACAGAGTACAGCCTATACATCTGCTTGCTCTCTTAAAGCTGTAATCTCAGAGATTTCTGTTTCTTTGAGTCGTATATGCTCATGTCTAAACTACTGAGACTTACTAAGAATTAAGAACAGTCATTAATTTAGACACTTACTGCAATGAATTTCAAGTTCAAGAGTTTACAGGGTGAAGAATTTCTTCACTGCTTCGAAGGGTTCAGGATGTCCCCTGCCTTGTGCCCTGGGATAGACTCCGGGATCCCTGTGGCACTGTGCAGGATCAGCGCTATACAAATTGGATGTGTGGAAGGATGAAGCTGGCAGATGGAAAACATTTAGCGCAGGATGAGAGGTCTGGGCTATAGTACGATAAACACTGCTGATGATTTGTGAGAATATCACATGTGGCTTTTGATGAGTGCAGGCTGCAGTAGTGCTGAGAATAGGGAGGATAAATAGGGAGGTGTGGCCAGACACATTAACCATGCACGTTAGCAATGAGACAGATTTTGTTAGCATGGACAGGGATTCCTCCAGAACTGATGTTTTACAAAATATCCTTTGATTTTTTTCATGTGCTGAAATGGAAATGTTCAGACACTCTGTACACACAGTTCTTGTAAATAAATGTGCAATCCAGTCTTGGTGTCAGTGAATGAGTCTGTTCTAAGCAGGTTCGAGCACACAGACTTGCTGTCATGGCAACAGGTTACTGGGTCTAGAGTACAGATTTAAGCGTTAGTTTTCCCCCATTGACCTGCGGTGATAGAATTTGGATTCGCAGAGAAGCTGAAATCTAAGCGAAGTGTTATCATTTATACAGCAGTATTCTGATTTGGTATTCAGCCTAATGTTTCATCAGTTATTGCTTATCCCGTTACAAATACAAACACAAGATGAACAGAAAGGACACGCAGTCTATTGTGTTACAGTCCGTTGATGGCTCTATGAGGAATGACGTACATTTACTCCAGGTCTGTTAAAGATTTATGAAGGCATTAACAATAACAACCAGACAGGAAGACTGTGATTGGCTGTGAATACTAAGAAGAAAAGCAGATCGGTGAGGAAAGTGCGACGTGACCGTACAATACAGGAAGGCCGGACGGCTCTGACTCGAAGGATAACGAGAGGGATGTCTGGAGCTTAAAGAATGACTCGTAAGCTGTGAGTCAGACGAACTTCTTAAATAATAATGTGTAATTACACACGTCTGCCTTTTATTTGTTTTTTTATTGTGACACTTTGGCTGTAGATTTTCTGGAGGTGGCAGGCAGAAAGATCCAAGTAAAAACGCAGCTGACACAGCACTCTGCTTGGACTTTCCCCGGCTTCTCTGAGATAGTGCGCTATGAATACCGAGACTGAGGGGGGTGTCCTCAGATCGACTGTGCGTGTGTGTGTGTGTGTGTGTGTGTTGTGCTGTCCGAGTGCAATCTTACACGTACACAAGCTCATATGCAGGGGGGGGACATCCAATCCTTTAACACAGAGGCCAGAGTATAGCTGCATTTGGCTGTCGCGGCAGTCCGACACATTCCGACTCTAGCTCGAGTTACGGTCTAAAGTGGGCTCTAACAGAAGTAACAGCTATACCGGGCAACAGGGTTACCAGCTTGAAGAAGGTTCACGCTTTAAGAAGTTTTTTCCCTAAATTGTGCCAAGATTGCCTTTTGTACAGGACACTGAGGATCCATATAGTTAACAAAAAACAAGACGGCAATGTATGTCGAAATAAAAATTCACTCTTCATTTCAAAGTGTATGAGGAAATAAGAAAGAAGGAAAAAAAAAAGCAGAAACACTGGTCAGAGATGAAACTAGCCAGAGGTTACTAGGTCTCAGATTTTGACAGCTGTAGTGTTCACGCGTTCTACCGCGCCTCACTACATGGCCTACCAGGCTGCAATTAGAATCCTGCCAGTTCCATTGACTAACTCTTACAGCCCGGCAGCTCACGACAGCCATGTTAATTACACTGAACGCAGCTAGTCGTCCTACTGAGAACAGTAAGCAACAGCGGTGACAGCGAGAGACAGAAATCAAAGAGACAGATGTTACTATGAAGTCAGTGGCATATGTTGAACTCATGTGTTGAAGCAGGAAAGAAGTGAATTTGGAGTGAGAATGAGAAATAAAACGAGCGATACTCTGTGCGCACTCAAGAAGTCAGAGTCCTAAACTACGAGGCAGCACTTGATGACCGCTTACACCCTGACTAAAGCGTTCCTTCGAACTGAAATTTCAAAGTTTTTTCACTTTGTCTATACGCTACAACAAACTAATATTTTGGTTTGTTTGGTTTGATTTATTTGCGGTGATAGTATGACAGGACTTTGAGTGATCACTTCCAAATGATGTGCATGTGCGCTGTGACATGGTCCTTGACACACGGCTCTTGGGTTAGCACCTTTAATCCTGAATCCTGGTCGGTCGGGCTGGTGTTATCCTTCTTCCAACTCCTCACCTTATAAAAAAAACAGCTGCAAAGCACCAAAAGAATGAATCTCCTCTTCTCAGCTGACTAGAGCAACAGACTACATGTCCAATATGTCCTGGCATGTCTCACTTGGATATATTCAAATGTGTCCTCAAACTGAATTATGCGTTCACACTGTTATTATTCATAATGTAGATCACTCGCTTGTTGGAGTATTCCAACAAAATGTTTTTCCCCCTACTACAATCTCTTTAAATAAAGAACAGGAAAACCATATTCCAGGGCCAGAGTCAAGCCGTACTGTCAAGGAAGAAGAGGTTGTATGTGCTCTCTGCCATATAACTCACAGTGACATGTGGTAGAAGGCAGACCGCTCTTTCCTCTGAGTTTATTACAAAGCTCCCTGAAATTGCATGAGCTTCTGGCTTTAGTGGTGTAACTGAGTAGTGATACCTGATGGGAGGGAAGTAGCCAGGACTAAACTAGAGTGAAAAATTAGGGAAATATCCAACAAACCTGAACACTGTTCTGCATAAGCCACATTAAGAGCTCTGAAGCGTACAAAACATGCTGACAATAAAGTCCTGTTCTCTTCGTTACAGTTTAACTTCCACTGATCTTATCCAGTTTCCTGGACATGTTGTCTGAGCGGCTCTTGTGTGCTGGTATAAGCAAGCTAAATGTAATTATTTACTGATCAACACGCTTTATAAGCTGATGAAGCGGCATAGCTACATAGCTTCATTTTTATTACATATTACACTTTTCTACAAACTGCAAAACTACAAACTTTTCTATAAACTTTTTTTATTCATTTGAATAATCGGATCATTTCATATCTTGGCTGCTAAACTACTAGAGCTATTAGGAGAACTTAAATTTCTAAGCACTATGCTTTAGATGGGGATGTGGTAGCCTTGTGGTTAAGGTGTTGGACTACTGATGGGAAGGTTGTGAGTTCAAATCCCAGGTCCACCGAGCTGCCACTGCTGGGTTGCTGAGCAAGGCCGTTAACCCTCAAAGGCTGAGATAAAAATATAAGTCGTTTGGGATAAGGGTGTCTTCTAGATGCTGTAAACGCAAGGGCATTTTGCTGTTTTCGTACCTACACTCATTACTCGTTCATCTTCAGTAAGCATTTCATCCTGGTCAGTGTTGCATTGTATCTATCCAAAAGACACGAGGTGTGAGATGCAAATACATCTTTCATGGACTGCCAGGTCACATCAGGGACCCATGCAGACACACATTCACACACTCATACACACTGGGGGCAATTTAGTAGTCAGTGCATCTACTGGACGGTTTCTGGTAGATAAATGGAAACTCTGAGAACCCAGAGGAATCTGCACACAAACATTAAATCATGTTCGGGATCAAGGCGGCCCTGAGGCTGTGAAGGTGGCAAAGCTACCCGCTGCGCCACCTCTGTATTATACAAAGGCAGTACAATTCAATTACATGAAAGTATCCTCAACCACAGGGCTTCTACCTGTGGAGTTGGTAGCTGCAAAGCTAATCACTCATAGCTGGCAGCAAAATTATGATAAATACTATAACGGAAGAAGAATGTGGTGAGTCACGGGGTACTGGAGTAAAAGTGTGAGATTGTTCTGTCCTCATCTCTTCTAGCATGAAAGAAAAGCACTGAGGTTTGAAGCAACCAAATATTATTCAAGGAGAGAGATCATTTCGATCATGTAAGTGTGACCAGCTTTATTGTTGTATGGGGTACTTGTGTATGTGGTTTCATGTTTTAGTGTGTTAGGTGGAGCAGACCTGCAAATAGGAGATAGTGAAACAAGAGTCAGACAAACAATAAAGTAGCAGCAACCCAAAGCTAAGCAGAGAAAAAAAGAGGAAATAGAATTAAGGCTTGTGCTGCTTGGAACCAGAGGAGCCATTTTAAGCTGATGATTCATGCAATGTGTGCGAATTAAACACTGTAGTTCGAAATGGTTTTAATGGTACGGCGAGTGGCACATGACGGCATATTTACGTTGTTGATACAATACCTAACTGAAAAGGCATTTCTCATTTTAAAGTCATTAAAGGCTTTTTAGGAAAAAGATAGCAAAGAGATGTTATATTTATAAAGACCAGTACTAATGAATCATACATGGAGAATACAGGGACATATTAACAAGGGAGACTGTGTCGGTTTGGATTCATTATTGTCTTTGCAGGACCTGCCATGCTGTACAAACAAAGCTTCCGTAAGCAAACAGGATCTACCAGAGTGAAAACGGCACCACCTAAAACTGTTTGTGTGCAGAAACGCCTGCAGACAACCTTATACGATGCAACGTACGCCTACTTGACATGCTTTACTAACAGTGATGTGAACAAAAAAGATAATCCAGTTTTAAAAAAAATTGTTACTTGTACCCTATTACAAAAAACACAACCCTTCTCTAAGCACTGGTACTCGCTGACCTGCTGATGACAGATGGTGTATGATTGCATAATCATCAACTATTTGGATGTTAGCTAGTAGAGATGTGCTAATAAAGAACAGAGCTCAGCTAACGTTAATTTGAATGTTCACATTAGACTGATCGGAGATCTCTGTAACATGGTTGTTGGTACCAGACGGGTTGGTTCGTTTTTTTTTTAGAAACTGCTGGCCTCCTGGGTATTTCACACACAACAGTCTCTTGAATCTACACAGTATGATGCAAAGAAAAATAAACATCCAGTGAGCAGCAGTTCTGTGGGTGGAAATGCAGTGATGATAAGAGAAATCAGAGGAGAAAAGCCAGTCTTGTTGAAGCTGAAGTGAAGGGGACAGAAACTAAAACAATCACTCTGTACAACTGTGCTGACCAGAAAAGCATTTGGTTTCACTTCTGTCACAAAGAACAAGAATCTGAGGCTGCAGTGAGCACAGGTTCAAAACATCAAACTATATCTATATACAGTATATATACTCTTTTTGTTTAGGTTTATGTTCATGCCATAGAATTATTTAATTATTTCTGTATCAATATCTTTGTATTTAATGACTGTAAGTAGGCATTTTAGCATTTTGCAATAATGTGATACACATACACACACACACACACACACACACACACACACACACACACACACACACAGGATTGAAACAAAACACTGTATCGTAAACCTCAACCAGTTAACCAATGTCAGTCTAATTTAATGACTCATAGTCAGAAGTCGTAGTAGGTAGGCGGTCAGTGAGCACTCAGCACTGGTATAAGCTCTCTGTAATGAACCCATCCCAAGAGAGGAGACAAACTGCCATGAGCAATATTGCACAATCCACTCCCTCTGAGTATTAGCCAGGCTGTACCCCCAATGATATAGTTAGCACACAATCTACCACATTCATTCCACTGCTCTCTCTCTCTCTCTCTCTCCCCCCTTCCTCACTCACACACACACACACACACACACGCACACACACACACACACACACACACACACACACACACACACACACACACACACACACACACACACACACACACACACACACACACACACACACACACACACACACACACACACACACACACTCCCTTTCTCTGCATTCCATTGATATGCTGTCATGGCTGTGCACCACAACATCCCCCACTTCAAATATATATCTCCACCCCTCCCTTCAGGGCTTTCCCTCTGCCCAGTAATCCATCGTCTGCTTGCGCAGCTGACTTTTCACATCTCGATCTGTATATGGGCCGGTCTATCACACTGTGTTGAGAACCAGAAGGACAGAGGGCTTGTCCGTACTCGCCCAACATTTAAAATTGCAAAAAAAGAAAGAAAGAGAAAAAAAAAGAATAATAAATTGGCTCTGTGGCACAAACATGAACACAGACATAAAAGAAGAAAGAGGTTAAAATAAGTTGAAGATGATCACCCACTATGCGTTTAGTGCTCATGACAAACAGCCAGGTATCGTATAAAAAAAACAAAGAAAGAAAAATTGGCTCCACAGATATGCACTTGTGAGCATGAGGCATGTTAGAGCAGACACACCTGCATGTTCATATACCGCTTGCAGCCTTTTACAACCTTCACTTTGGAGCAAATCCAACTCCTTAAAGGCAAACTGAGCATCATAGTAAGTGTCAGAATTTACATTTTAATGTGCGAGAATGTCAGAAGCAAAAAGGAGGCTGTATTCTTTCCTGTTTTAGCTACATATAGTTTTGAGTTTTATGTCTGAAATGTGAGACAACTTTACAGATGTAGAGTCCATGATGCCACATCGGCCACTTTAATCGAGACAAAACCAATGATCACAGATATTTTGATGCTTGGCGTCAGTACAGTAAAGGATTATGCGAAACTCAAGAGATTATTAAAATATAATTTTATAAAAGAACACATTGCGTAATCTGACGTGAAATCTGAAATGAAATCAGTTTTTAAACCAGCTTTAGTTTCCAAACTTGGAAGACACTATGCAGCCACTTCTGTCACTGCCCTTCTTCCCTGACAACAGGCAACAATATTTGTAGTAAAGTGGCCAGTGATTGATCTCTGGCACTGCTGCTGCAGATTTCGAGAGGAGGATCTAATGGCATGCTATCTCTGGTACGTTCTTGCCAGTGCTGCAGAATGCCTGGGCTAACTGCTAAAGCTAGGAGTGATAGATACCGCTCTTCTGAGAGCAGTGCAGATCCTCACTGACCTCTGATGAAATACAAATTCTTTAACACAGATACGACCAGTAATACCTTACTGCTGTCAGCGTCGTTCAGACTTCTCATAATCTTGAATTACATAAACAGCTCCATGTCTCGAGTATATTCGGAAATACTGATCTGTGAAGAATTGTACATGACTGCATGACCTAAAGCCTGACCGGGGTGAATCTGCAAGCATAGGTGCCTTTAGCCTTGATACTGAGATTTGTATAGTAAGGGGAAAAAAACTAGCTTGTGAATTAAGGCCCATCATATAAGTCACAAAATATTCTGAAATGGGGAAAAAAAAATTCAGGAAATTCAGCTACTGGTCAGCTGTTAGCTTAATGAACAGTGGACAAGTCTGCTGTGCTTGTAAACAACAAACAGAAAGCCTTGACTCTCATTGTTGGTAGCTGATGGCAGGCTGCAACCTGAGCTGATGCGAGTAGTGGAAAATCGATGCGGGCTGTTTGAGTGCACAGGGACTCCCTGAGCTCCACCTGATTAATAGCAACGATCTGAAAGGGCACGTGCCTAATAAACACTGAAAAACAATCAACACTTTGTGCTTTCTTTTTCTTCACCACATAAAAGCTGCGTGTCAGACCTGTCGTCTTCGTTCATCCTCGGTGACAAAGCGTGAGTGCCTCCACTGCCATGAGCATCCCTGCACAACTGATACACAAAAACCGAAAGAATACAACCATGTCACATGACCAGCATGTGCTTTCTAGTGCGTAACAAAAATAAAAACCTGTAAAACATCAGGTAACCTGACAAGTAAAGCTCTGTAAGAAACGTATTCCAAACACTTACACACTTAACCTTCACCACACAATATCTGAGAGGGAATTACAATTCTAGTCTCATTTGTAAATCTAATATTTACACAGGCAGAAAGATTGAAAATCCAAGATATGTCAAACTATCTTAAAGCATATTGTCCCAGGTACCTTTAAAATATCTTAAAACATTTGGTCCAAAGTATCTCATCTAATTTATCCTTAAGCATCGTAAAATATTAAATCCAAATTGTCTTATCAACGATATCTTAGAGTATCTTAAAATATCTTATCCAAAGCATCAGATCTTATTCTACAGTTACGTGTGTTTTAGATCGTTCATCCCTGTTCAAGCGTGCTGCCATTATATTTAAACCCACAACAAAATATTCACTTCACGACCTTCTTTCGGTTTACTCCCCCGCTGACTTGCTTGATGGACAGCCAGTAAATAGCCACAAATCTACTACTGTTCTGAAATATCACAAACATTCCAGCTGTTCAGTGGTTCGGTCTGGATTGGGGGAAGAATCAGTGTTGACGAAGTATAAAGCTTACCGGGTTCAGAGTTCTCTGAAGCGCTCAGAGACACAGCACTTAAATCTAATCAGCATTAGAATGGAGTAATAGCGTGTATCGATTATGAAGCACTAGTTATTGACAAAATCGGTGGAAGTCAACAACTATGATAAGATTGGATCATAGCATCTGCAAGCAGAAATAAAGCACGAGAACTCCAAAGACTTATTTATGTTTGGCTTGGCATATAAACACAATACAGGGAAATACATTTTCAATCAATTCCAAGAAGCACGATTCGCTTTTATCCACAAGCCAAGTTTGCATTTCAAACAAGTCATGTGTGGTCTGAATCTGGACCGGCAGTACGTGTAATCCAATAATGGTAAAGGGTAAACATACTGAAATGAGCCGATCGTCTTTTTCCTTCTCCTCTTGCTGCAGACCTTGCAAAAGCAAAAGTGCAAGGTGCAACTGCAATTTGCAGCAGCGGTAATGGCTTGGCAAATTTAAAAAGTCACCTGAACAAACAGTGATAATGCAGTCAGCCTGGTGACATGGCAACAATATGAAAGAGCTTCTGCTACGGGGGGGGGGGGGCACCGTGATAACCCCCTAAACTGCACATTAACAAAATACCATTTAATAGCAGACAAATTCATGAGCTTCAATTTGGCGTTCAAAGCAATTCAACTCAATAACCCCATTGATTCTGCCTCATTTGCACTCAACAGCATTACACAGAGCGGCACTATTCCTCCTTTTATCCACCGTGACTAATGTACATGGACGTTGGAATACATAACCTGTGCACATAGCTGAAGTGTTATGAAGCAAAGGACACAGCAGCAAAACAATATGAACTGGGAGTGAATATTAAAAATGTCCCAAACCCCTGCTGTAGTGAGCAGGAACAAATTTGGCCTAAACAAAAACACGCAAAACTCCCCCTGAGCTCGGGATTGAACCGGGGACCCTGAAGCTGTGAGGCAGCAATGACGGGCCACACTGGCTGTACCGAATATTAAGTTACCAATTACTAAACGAAAGAAATGAATGAAAAGGGCAGGTCACCTCACACACGTGCAATCTCACTTCAAATTCACCAGGGACATGCTGTGTTACAGCACGTCTATCAGGAGCCATTTAAACATTCATCCAAAATAATCCAAAATGCATAAACATTATAATACTGTTCCTTACAAAATACATTTGGACGTATATGAACGGAGATCTCAATATCCTAAGCCAAATGACCATTATCCCTAGCACATCAAGGCACTGAGACCTTCATCACCTGTACTAACCAGAACTAACTATTAAAACTAAATCTACTGTCGGTCAGCTTCCTCTGGAGCCATTTGCATACAAAATCATCCCCCGCCCCCGATTCCACAAAATTCCCTGAAGTTAAGCTTCTCTGATCCGTTTATGCAAGCCTTATGCTGAGCGCGTTAGCCGCTTCTCATTGGCACAAAGCTGAAACGTGTAATAAGCTAATGCGAAAGTAATCTAATCAGAGCTCGCCCAACGCTCAAACACCACAGTTTGTGTTGTCAAACTACAGCTTCGTGTGATGATTCCAGCACAAAGCTAATGTCACGTTTGGGCTCAAGGCAGCAGGTGTATGAATATTTTGACACCACCACACTAATGTCTTTTAAACCATGTGGGTCAAGTTATGAAGTCACTTTAATGATTAAATGTGCTATAAAAGTATATATAAATTGATCACCCTGCATATACTGCAGCAAACATGTCCATTTGTTTACCATCGCACAACACCTTGTAAATCTAAGTAGAACACGTAATTAAATCTAACTATATAATTACTTATAAATATACTGACATGACACTGCATGCAGGGGAGAAATGTTACACCAAAAGCATTGCTTAATGTAGAAACAAACATTTAAAAGTGATCTTAAGATGAATCATACAATTCAACCCTTCCAAAATAAACAACAAATAAAAACTGGATAAAAAGGGTTGGTCATGAAACCTCAACATGTATAGAGACATTTTTTTTTGTGTGCAGACTGCAGTCCTGGGCTAGACCAAATTTATTGAGTCATGCACTAGTCAAGCTAATTGCTTTAATACTAAAAGGGTAATAACACCACTCTACAGTAATTAAGCTCTTTTTGACAATATTTGACTAAATATTCTTTAAAGCAAAGAGCTATTTTCCATTTTTGTCTCTAGCATCACAATTAGCCTTCATTGGCTCCGGTGAGGGTGGATCACAATGAGCCCTTCATCTGCTTGAAAAACATTACTGCAAATAAGCCTGAACGAGTTTTTTCACTTTTCCTCACCAGCACATAAACTGCACACACAAACACATATTCTGGTTGGTGGAAAACATGTATAGAGAGGGGGGAAAATAAAACCTGGTGAGAAAGCATCGACACTAAAAGTGCCTCTGATGTTCTTTGTGTTATTAGCAGCATGTGCTCGGCTTGCCCGTGTACATACAGTACATACTTGTGTCACACTGCACCTCTCCCAGCGCCAGGCTAAACAGATGGACTCTCTAGCTCCTCTGCCTGAAACCCTCCTACGCTGGTCATGCAGTGCCTCCAGAAACTCCTCACTAATTCCATAGCAGGTCAGGAGTGTTTTCTGCTGCCACAGTACTACTGGGGTGCTTGGGAGAAAGCTGGTCTGAGTGGGAGAAGACCAAAAGAAAAAAAAAGCACTGTGTGTCTGCTCTGCATGATTTCACAACACCAGTGTGTTTGGCATGGTTTCCCATCACTACTGCTGAGAGATGGCTGGAGTTTTCTGCTTTAGTCCTACACACGGGAGACTGAGTGTATTCTGTGTCTGGGGCTGAGTGAGCGGTGTTATATATATATATTACTGACTCTGAAGCTAGAGTTGTAGTGCTGACGCTGAGGTAGCTCTTCTCCTTACATTCCTCCCTCTCAGCCTCTCATGCTACTCTCCTCTGCTCTGCTCTTCTGACAGGGACTCGTCTCTGTCGCTCTTCACATCAACACTGTCTCAGCAGCTCAACTCTTGCCACCTTCCACACTCGAACATGTTGTGCGACGACATGCTGAGAGACCGTCCTGTCGCACGCGGCACAGTAACCTGCACACTTCACCAAATGCCTGGTCACCTGAACACACTGCAGGACTGCACAGTGATGGAGCTCTACATTCTTCTAAATTATCAGAACAGTCAAACACATACAGACTCATGACGGAGAAAGCCTGTAGTGTTTCCCTAATTAGCGCCTGCAAATAAGACACTGATAAGAGTAGGAATGCTGTATAGGATAACATGTACCTACTGCCTGATTCACACAATGTCTAGACATTTAGAACAGGTTACATCCAGCAAGCAATGGCTGCACTGTTCAAGTACCCTTGAAACAGTTTCTTAGCCGCTTCGATCTGAAAAAGGAAACCAGAGTACACTGCCCACGGGGTAAGTGGACGATCACAGGTACGTGATATTTACACAGATATACATCATCAAAACATTTCGATCATTATAATCAGAATCATGAAAATAGAATAAAATAAAAATAACGAGAACAAGAAAGACACATTTATTTTGATTTTAAAGACAACTCGATAAACTCTTCAGGGGGTTCATGAGGAAATCCATCTTTGTGTGTGTAAGTGGGTGTAAATGTGATATACACACAAGCTGACTGAATCCACACTGAACAGTAGGTGGCTTGAAGCATGGGTTTGAAGTACGCGGAGTTACTTTAAAGTTTCTTCAAATGACTCAGCAGGGAGCAGGCGGTGTCAGGACCACGGGCTTCTCTCGCCTAGGTGCTCATCTACCCGAGTCTAATGTCACATGCTATCAGTCTATGGATGCATTAGCGAATCCCGGCAGTAGCTTCGTGGAGGCTTTCAACAGACCTCACAGACTGAAAAACGATCGACTTGCTGAGTCACTGTAGTTCAGCTACACAGGGACTGGCAGTGTAATCGCAGGTGATTATGCGAGTTGGGATAATAGGATGAGAACGCAGTCTTACTCGCAGCTTGGCTGACATGACAAGTAATTAAAGTGTCTTTTATTGAGGAATTAATTTAATTAATTTGTCTAACTGTTCTTCTAATTTGATCATAAACAGTTCCCAACAGTCCCAACCCTATTACGTTTCATTAGGCCAGCATGGGGTAGAGAAAACCACCAGCATATCTGACATACGTTCTGATGGAACATTTAACAAGGCTTGGATCTTGGGACACTTCTCCACACAGAACATTTAAACCTCTTTTATAGTTTACAGTGCAGACTATGTGGGTTTACTAGGGTCCAAATCTAAACACTTGGGAGTTTCTAAAGCATTTCTATTGTTTTCCATCTTCTTGTTGAAAGCTCTATAAGTGACGCTTTTCATCGTATGTAATCCACTTTTGTCACCAAAACTGATGGTGTACATGACTAAAAGTTTGTTTTACAGCTTTCTCATCTGATCATAAACCCGAACACACGAAGCCAATTGTAGTTCTAGTAAATTTCAAAGGAAGGGCTTCTTTCTTGCAGCACGAAAGCTTGTTGTTATGAAAGTGATCTTTAAACTTGAAAACCACAAAGCTCAACGGCAACATTTTAAAACCTTTCTGATCTTTGGACTTTTAATTGTACCTCACTGTGTGCGTGGAAAGTGTTCTTGTTTGTCCAGTTGTTGGCAGTTTATGGTACCTATCTGTTCTTTACTGCACATGTATTTTTATATCCATTACCTGATTTGTGCAGGTCAGTGGTCATATCGCATTTGGGCTGAACGGTCTTTGCTTTTGTTCGCTGGTTAAAAACCGCAAAAAAGTATCAGCCTCAAATGCACCTCATAATTCTAGCTCTGAGGAACAGGACATATATATATATACATATATATATATATATATATATATATATATATATATATATATATATATATATACACATACACACACACACACACACACACACACACACACACACACACACAAACACACACACACACACACACACACACATATACATGTACTGTATGTAATGGACCATAAGCATTAAATTAAGCCTGAGAAGTGAAAACCCTGGGGGGACTTCTTATGGCCACTTGTACTACAAATAAACTGTAGTTTATGGGTTGAATGATCTGTATCTTTAATTTTTCAAGCACATAGGCTTTATTCCAGCTCAAACCAAAACTGTTAAGAATTTCACAATGGTATTTGTGTAGGCTGCAGAATTACTGGAGCTTTATCCAGTAAGACTTCATGATTTGTTTTTTGTTGTTTAAAGCCTGAACATAAGCACGAAAGGAAAGTGTGGAAAGAAAAAGACAAACAAACATTGCTGCATTCAGATTAGTTTAAACTGCATTAGTCAGAAAGCTAGTGATATCCCAACAAGCGTAATATTTTCTACTCTGAATATATTTCATCTGGGTAAATACTTAAATAAACTCTTCTTGTCGTTATTGTTCATCATCTGCTTGTATGTTGGCACATACACTACCTGCCCCATCATATAATACAAACACAATACTAACACTAATAACATCTTATGCTTCAACTTAAATGCAACAAAAAAAATGAATCCTTCAAAAACAAATGCTGGAGAATCCAGATTAGTTAATGGTCATGAGAGCTAAGCTGGACATCAAGCTGCTCATCACCAACACCCTCCTATAGGTCATATAGTGCACTACATAGTGTGTGGGGAAGCCATTATGCTTCCTGTCTTGTGTAGGACACATATGTAGGCAGTAAGCCATTCAGTAAGCCTACTCTTGGATGTGCTGTTACTATAGAAACAGCTGTAAATCAAGGTTTGTACCTCATGCACAGCAATCAGAGCAACCAAAAAAAAAAAAGAAGAATAAATTGCTGTTACTGGAACCAAATACCCTAAACTGTTTAAAATCTCTTTAAATGTTCATTTATTTAAACATTTCTTTACATGCTGGGAAATAACTGCCCGGGTGGCTCGTTCTTCTGGCTACTGAATACGCGGAAATGTGTCCGATTTATTACGGTAAGTCCTTTTCCAGTAAATGGTTGCTCTTAAGAGCCAGTCAAAGCTTCAAAATAATACTGGCCTGGCTTCATAACTGTAGCGCACAAACAGCCAAACCCCACCCACCTGTGCCAACAGCTAGTTAGCCATGTTAACACATCACTTCTCAGCCTTTCCAACATGTTCAGTCTGGTCCCATTCTCACCTCAAGTCCCTGGATCAAATTAAGTTCATGAAAAGTACGGTGGCATCCAAGACACTCTAATACATCAATGGGTACATGGGTACTAGAATGGGAACAAGTTGCAAATGAACAACCGTACGATCCAAAATATCCTCTTAATTGTAGTGTAATTATATAACCATAAATTATATGACTATTGTCTCAATTCGGCAAATGAACCTACGTGCAAAGAAAACTTAAACTTACCTTAATTATGCAGTCGTTATCAATTTTGCAGAACAATGATGCATTTAAGGGTTGGATAAAAACAAAACACACAAAAAACAACAAATACTCCTGCTGCTCTACATCACATCTAGCCACAACCATAGTGCATAGACAAAATCAAAAATCTGTTTGTGCCACAGCTCAATAATACATCAAATCTATGACGCCCTCTGAGAGCAGTCTGCCCTGCAGTAATATCCACTCTTCCTCAGAGACCAAACACGTTGTAGCAGGTGTAATGAATGCATCGCAGCTCTTACTTAGCCACACCTGTTAACAAAGCCTGTCCATCGACCTGTCCATCTGCTTGTCTTTTGGCTTCCTTCTCTCACATTTTCTTTCTGAACACATAAAGGCTCTATTAGCATACGGAGCTGTGCTTCTACAAAAGACGCTGAAGGAAAAAAAAAAACACAAGCAAGACGGAATTACAGAACAGACAGGATCGTTTAAAACTCCAGAAATGCTGCTGAACTATGGAAATGCTGCTGTGCTGCACATTTCGACTCTGGAGAGAAGAAAACAAAAATTTCCTCTGAATGTTAAAGAAATCTCTCTCAACAATTCTGAGCTTCTCTAAACCCAGTACTAGAACCTTGGCATAAAGGAGAAGATTGTATGCAAAATAAGATGCAAGCAAATGACCTAGTAGGTTTTGCCTGCATATAGCGGAAACTGATTTATAAACAGTGAGGCTATGGTGAAGTCGGCTAGCAGGCGGTGCTGGAGTCGACCGTGTTGTAAATACAGGGAGCAGGACAGGTAAACAAATGAGAGGCTTCTCGGGCAGCTGAATAAATATCCTAATATTCCACCAACAGTGACACAGCATTTATGAAAAATGAATCTGCACTCTGCTCATTAAAGCTACATGTCTGTGCTTGAATACAAGAATAAAAGCATGATAAAGGCATAAATACAACTCATAAAAGCATCTTTACAACAAGTTGAAGTGCTACACTATGGGTACGCTTCGATTTATCTCTCCTGACAGACCTGATCGATGGAAGATTTGCAGCACTTTATACAAGTCACTCTTATCATAGCACTAATATTTCTATTGGGGCAAGAAAAGAAAAAAGAAAGAAAAAAAAAAGTCATGCATTTCTTGCTTTACATTACTGTAGGAGCCTTTCATCAAACCACCAGCTAATAAGGTGAGAAAGGAAGCAACAATTCTTTCCTTCCTCTCTTCCTTCCCCACCCTTTTCAAACCTCATTCAACCCTGAGCAAAGCACTTTGTGCCACTGCACCCATTACTCTGATACCTTGTGCCATGATCTTTGAAATATTTATAATGCAGGGTCCTTTCAAAGGCACTCTGAACCCTTTTCGTTCGCATCCTCTGGCCAACGAGAGGAAATTGCTCTTCACAGCGGAGTCCTAACGAGACGCAGCCGAATGAAAGAGAGCAAAAGACCTATCGGCTCGCGGAAGGGCTTTCTTATGAGAGCAATCAATTCATATCAGAAGGGTGCATTTATACAACAGCGCATATCTAAAGAACGGATCACATCGGTATTGCAAAGTGTTTGCCTGCAAGGAAGGCTGCAAATTGGTATTTAACTTGGTGGGCAGAGAGTGTAAAAGAGGTGCCAGTGCAAGCGGTCATTCTAAGGGGCAAAGACTCCATACTGAGCTGGTCAGTGTAAAAAAAAAAAATTTAAAAAAAAATAAAAAAAATAAATAAATAAATAAAACACAAGCATCATAAGTAATAATACTTAGAGGCACAACCTGTTAGGTTTATGATGCTTCAATGGAGGAGTTGTGCAAAAGTTAAAGCTCCAGTTAAAGACTGCAGAATTATAGCTTTGGGTTTTAAATTCTAAATAAATTTGGGGGTGGGGGTGGGTTTAAAGTATAAAATGCCTGACTTATCACTAAAAGGTGATTCGAAAAATTAATTGGCTTTCTGAGGCAGCTCTTATAGTGAGACTTGGCTCGCATACATGATATAAATTGTTTTGTTTTTCTTTATTATTTCCAACACCAGTGCTGTTAGTCTTTTAATCAAAATGTTTCCATGGAAACCTCCTTTTTAATGTGAGCTGTTTATTGGTGTGAACAGTGAGTCGTGTTTTGGAGGACAGGGAGAATAGAGAGGATCCGCCCGAAACCCAGCTTGTTAAAAACTGCATGTAGTCAAGCGTATCAGAGGAGGTGATCAATTACCAGGGTAAATGAAAATAAATCTTCTTAATGACTTAGAGACACAGGTGGTATAATAACATTAATGCAAAGTTGCTGATTCATTTGTAGTGCCTTGCTGATTTTACCAACGGGCAGCTAGATTCAACACAAATTACAAGTCATGTTGCTTTTGTTCATTAAAAGAGAAAGAGAGAGAGAAAAAAGCAAACTTTGTAAGGGGGGGGGGGATTTGCAATAAGCCGTTTGGGAGCAAAAAAAAAAGATTCGACTCTTTTGGTGAGTTGAGCCAAATGATTTGATTCACTGAAAAGAAGAGGAATTCCCATAACCGCTGAGTGAGTAGACTAACCTCGGTAATACAATGCCACATAGTAAAGAATACTCAGTCACAGGATGGCATTTCGCAATCAAAACAAATAAGAGAGAGATAAAAAAAAATGTTTTGTTTTGGTTTTTTTTTTATAAAAAAGGGGCCACGACCTGTCAAACTGCAGCATGACCAAGCTGAGGATTAGTATTAGTGCTCTGGTCCACCCTGTAACCCGAGTGTGAAACGTGCATGTTTCATAGCATAATACACAGCTGTTGAGCAACACCTGGGTGGTGGACTGACTGACTGACTGACACACACACACACACACACACACACACACACACACACACACACTGACTGGCACACTGACTGTCTGCCCGTCAGACAGTCAGTGTGTCCGTCAGTCAGTCAGTGTGTCCGTCAGTCAGTCAGTGTGTCCGTCAGACAGACTTCACACTTCATCGCGCGCTTTGCTAAAACAACGTTTATAACACCGAATGTCACAAAGTAAACACACAATAATATTAAACTCCACAGACACGTCGTGACAACACGACTCTACTGACAAAAGACACACGTTCAGACACACACACGTTGTCACTGTGAGCCAATGAGACGTGCTAATAAAATAACTACCTTTTGACTTCCTACTTTCACCAGCCGGCTAACACCCTTTTTTCCCCCCCTAAACAGGCAACTGGTCCCGTTTCTAGACCCTGAACCGAAGAAGGGTTTTAGAGATATTATTTTTACACACATACGTTAATGTCTGTAAGCACAATACAGAGTTGTTTTAGCTTCATACTCACATTTAACAACTCTCTCCGTCGTAGACAACTTCGGATCATCATTCGGTTTGTTTTCAGACATTTCCAGTCAAATGTGTGTGTTCGTCTGTCTCTCTGTTTTCTTCTCTAGTCCTCGCTCAAAGACTCTTCCCCAAAACGGGAGACTGCGGTGATATTGCTCACTCCTATCACTCGCCGGAAATACTTGCAACAGGGTAACAAATTTCAGCGCCGTTACTGTAGCTCCGTCTGATTTACAGCGCTACTATGGCCAGACTCTTACCCCACAAACCGACCAACCAACCTCTTCACCCCCCTTCCTCCCAGCTAGTGCAACCTAACCTGAATTCCTTGACACGCCCACGACCAGTGTGCTATTTCTATTGGTTAAAAACATCCTCCCGCGCTACATATTTGGTCAACGATTGGCTGTGAGATGTGTCAATCTCTTTTATGTGTACAATTTAGAGTTGGCGTTGAGGAAAGGCAGTGTGTGATTATACAGTAGTTCATCGTGTATCTCGTGTGTGTGTGTGTGTGTGTGTGTGTGTGTGTGTGTGTGTGTGTGTGTGTGTGTGTGTGTGTGTGTGTGTGTGTGTGTGTGTGTGTGTGTGTGTGTGTGTGTGTGTGTGTGTGTGTGTGTATTTCTAGAGCGTGTGTGTGAGTGTGTGAATGTGTGTGTATCTAGTGTGTGTGTGTGTTAAAGATGGAACATGATGAAAATCAGGGCCTTTATTCATATTTTCATGAAAACTCGAAAAAAAATAATATTATTGTAGATATTTCACCCAAGGCTGATGATCCATCATTTTAACACTTAGATCTGTGAATAAAAAAATAAATGATGTTTTATTGTGTCCATTGGACACTCCAACGCCAAAGGAAGCTGTGTGCTGGGTCTCTAGTACATATATATTCATCTGTATATTTTGTTCATAGTACATATATTCATCTGTATATTATATTCATAGCACATATATACATTTACCTGTATATTATATTCATAGTACATACACGTCTGTAAATTACTGTTTATAGCAATAGTCATATTTTGTTACATCCTGTAAATTTCAGTTATAATTATAGTCATCTGTATATTATGTTCATAGTACACACACATCTGTAAATTACTTCCATATTACCATTTTATTTAACTTATCTAAACCTTGTACAAACTGTATATCCTGCACTTACTGCTATTGCACTCTGGTTAGACCTAAACTGCATTTCGTTGCCTTGTACTTGTATATGTGTAATGACAATAAAGTTGAATCTAATCTAATCTGATCTAGTCCTCAAAATGTTCCTTCCCTTTTCCTAGGTATAATCCAGCTAACAGGTTTCAAAAATCAAATCAATATAATCATCATAAGTTTTCATTCTGGCATCCACTTCAGATTATTTCTGTAGACCAAATGTGTAGGTGGTTGATTACTTTTAAGTCAACTTTTATAAGTTGTATACATTAGGACAGAAGAGCGGATATATGACTCTGATTTTATTTGTCACATACATGGTTATATACAGTAAAGAATAGCAATATACTGTGAAACAAAAACCCGGCCTGCTTTTCATTGGACTTTTCATGTAATAACTAAATTAAATAAGCAATAATTACATATAGAATATTTATTTGAAGTATGTAAAAATGTTGATGTACCAATTGTGCAACAGAACAGTGTTCCATACGTTTTTATAACCTAGAGAGTAGATTTAAAGAACCTATCAGTGCCAGGTGTATCAAGCTACATCGACATTCGTTACACTATATAACAGTTGTTGTTCCTACTACTGGTTGCCATAGCAATAGCGTTTTGTAGTGGGTGGTACAACTAGCATTCCACTTGACAACTAATCAGTTTTTTGCTAATTAAATATATATATAGCAACGGATATATGAATCAAGATGAAGAAGAAGCAGTCCCTGCACTTTGCCACAAATTGCGTGACCTCTATTGTCATCCCTGCGATTGGAAGTTGCTGTTCCAAGTTGTTCCATAATTGCATAAAGTTAAACTTCATGCAATTCACTAGTCACTAGTTCTCACTAAAAATGCATGGTCTCTGATCATATTGTCACTGAGTCATGTGTGTGAATGCAGAATCAGTTACATTTAAACAAAACATAACAAGAACCCTGTATGGGCTCTTTCCTTTACGTAACTCCTGGCCAACTGTATAATTTAATAGGTTGAGTGGAGAGTAGTGCAAGTGACTATACTATACTATGCAGGGCCTCTAGGTGAAAATGACTCTCAATAGAAAGAAGGAAGATCATTTGTAGAGAGAGCAGACATTTTGCTTACACCCCTGGGTACAGCACATAACTAGGCACACACTAGGTTGCATTTTACCATCCGGTGTTCTTAAAACATTTTATAGTCTCCAGTCTGTCAACCCTCGACTTTACTGAGGCGGTGAAGCTGTCAGAAAGAAGTATGAGAAAGAAATTACATGGTACATAACAAAGACATGCAGAGTTTGATCTGTTTCTCTGAAGATTGGCTTGATATACACGAGTAGGTGCAAATGCATAGGGAGATCTGACCTTTAAACTTTTCAATCTCTTATACTAAATGTAATAGGAATGGAAAGCCAAGGGGCCATATCCATCTATGAATAATAATAGTCTGAACTGTAAAGATAATTCAGTTTGAGATTTAAAATGCTCATAAAATAATATGCAGTCGAAAATGCAATTTTTTTTAAACACATAGTAGCTTATACGATGTAAGCTTTCTCATGTCTTCTCACCAATCAAATAGTTATAGAGGCATAGTAAAATGAAATTAACCAAGCTTCCTTTTTGTCATGCGTGTTCAACCGGTCAGATTTGACATTCTGATCCAATCATTTGAACATTATATCGATGCTCATACCTTGTTGCATTGAGCTAATCGCCCCTTAAGAAGAGCAAATAGAAGTAGATTGCATATAGGTTTGAAATCCATATTTGACGATTTAGGTGACCTGTATTGACAGTAGAATAAGTTCCCTTAAATATTTAAGTAGCTGTCATTAGTAACAGGTACTTTTACTCATCTCCTGTTATGACAAAAGTACATTTATCCTTTGACAGGTAAAAGTATTAGGCACATTTCCTCTGGCCATTTTCTACATTCCCTTCTTAGGCATGAGACAGAGATAAGAAATCCTTGTGATGTTATATTAGGCCTGAGAAAATCCTCAAACCCTGAAAGGACAAAAAAAAAGATGGATTCTGTCTTATTGCAGCCTTTCAGTTAAGCCCTGCACAAACATTACTCTGAAGTCACCACAGACCGAATTACTCACCTGACATTTTATCAAGGATAAATATTTGCAAGTGAGCAGCAAGGCTGCATTATCACACACTGCTTTTGGCACAGCGTGAGTCCTACTTTCTGTCAGATGTGCAGACAGATGCTTCACACTCTGCCGCTGGAGGCCTGGACGTTATCCTCTCAGGCTTGTTGAAATACAGCCACAGAAGACACAGACGATCTTTGTAAACACTGATAATGACATCTCTATCACTACACTGGAACTTGTCCTTATGGGCCCTAATGTAATCCAGATTAGCCTTGTTCAACAAAGATTTGGTTGTCATAAATTGTCAAGCCACCACACCTAGGCTTGGTGTTGTTAAGATAAGATTGGGATTGTTGAGTCTTCCCATAATATACGAAGTCACTCTTTGCTGTGATCATAACATCCAGTCTTCTTGGAAGATTTTCTGATAGATTTGGGAGCATGGCTCTGGGGATTTGTGCTCATTCAGCCATGAGAGCATTAGTGATGCTGGTTGAGGAAGCCTGGTGCATAGTCAGCGTTCCTTTTCATCCCAGTGGTGTTTAATGGGTTGAGCTCAGGACACTTTAGATTGACCACACCAACATTAGCAAACCATGTCTTCATGGCATAAAAGCATTGTTAAAAATTGTCTTTAAAAAGTCCCTTATAAAGACATCAACATACTGTTCACATACATTTGGCCATATAGATTAGCCTTAACTGAAGAAGAATATGAAATAAGAAACTTCTATATAAACCATTATCATCATTATTACCATTATTATATGCCATTATTTACAATTCCATCAAATTATAACATCAGAGATTATTCTTTCTTTTTACACACAATATTACCTTTAGGTTACACATATTTGCTATATATTCATCTTAGTATATAATAAAGAGTATGTATTTCCTTTATTGTTACCTGTATTGTGTATGGTATACACTATAAATTTATGCATATGTGCTTTTTGTAGCATTCAATTCAATTCAATTCAAGTTTATTTGTATAGCGCTTTTTACAATAGACATTGTCTCAAAGCAGCTTTACACAACATAAACATAGAGCAGAAGGTAAACATAATTAATGATAAAGGAAATAATGAATAATAAAAGAAAAAGAATTGACAGAGTAAAAAAAATTCTAGATTATTATTAGATATAAATAGTTCACAATCTGTAGGTATTTATCCCCCTATGAGCAAGTCTGAGGTGACTGAGGCATCAGTGGCAAGGAAAAACTCCCTTAAATTGGTAAAGGAAGAAACCTTGAAAGGAACCGGACTCAAGGGGGGACAAAAGTTCTATAGCATAGGTTTATGCTATAGAATTTCCAAAAAAACAAACTTCCCTTGAAGATATTTTCTATTAGGGTTTTCTGCCTCTTTGCAGTAGAATTATAGATTACTGTCTCAACTGCTGAATAGCATGTAATGAAAACAACAGACTGTATCCTCTCGTACTCTGAGGTCTTTCTCTTCAGGACTGATCAATACAGCAGTGATAAAATAGTTTCCTATGCTGTGCTGTTCGGATGTTTGGATTCAATGGAACAAGTAGTAAGCATAGAGCAAGGCATGATACCTGTTAGATGTGTAAGCAAAATTTGTGTGGATATTACCATGATGCTGAGTCGTGATACATAAGAACATCATTTACCATGTATCTAAATACCATGTATTTACCATTTATCATTTCATCATAACTATATTTTATGCACTTCAAGATTAGAGAAAGCAAAATTCTTCAATTCAACCAGTGCAAGAACAAAACAAATGACTGCATCAGGTCAAATTCCAGTCCAGCCCAGAATTCAATTCAAACTCTTTTCCTCCGTGCTGTCTTTATATCTCTCCGGAGATCTCTTATCCCATCCAATCACAGAGGCATAAATGTCTATTCTTTGATAAAATGGCTGTAAGATTGATCACCTTTCGAGGCAGCACTCTACAGCAACAGTAAATATTGCTCAAGGAATATTGCTTGAGGAATATTCACTCATTTCCATATTTCACTGTATTTAACTTCTCTGGTTGATTATACACAAAATGGCATCATTTTTAAATCAAATATATATTCTATTGGTTATTTTTCTTAATGATGTATCCTGAAACAAGAAATATTTTAGTGTATACATTTTGTGCTCACTCGAATATGTTGCATCTGATACCATCTGCAATGATTTAAACATTTTGTTTGAGTTTGTCAGAAAATGTGTAATCTCCAGGAAGTTTGTTCATTTAATGTCACGTCCCTATCACTGTAAAATTGCTACGTATGTATATGTACAGAGGATGTGGTAGCCTAATGGTTAAGGTGTTGGTCTACTAATCAGAAGATTGTGAGTTTGTATATCAGGTCCACCAAACTGCCACTGCTGGGCCCCTGAGCAAGGCCCTTAAAAATTAATTGTTCAGCTGTTAAAAAAAAAGAAACGTAAGTTTCTCTGGATAAGGGTGTCTGCTAAATGTACTTGAAAATCTAATTGTATTTTTTCTGCATTGTCCTCAAGAGGTTAAATGACAACATTGACTCATTGATCCCAAGCCTTCCTCTGGTGTGAAACCAATTGTAACCATTGTATTAACAAATGTGACTCCAAATGTCATATTCATAACACTGGATTTTCCCTTTCTATTGTTTTAAACAATTAGGGAATGGCTTTTTTCAACTCTAGCTATAGAGCTAGATGACGTTATTAGGCCGTAGCACATTTCAGCTCATTCTGTCACTAAAATTCAGTTCTACGTTTAACAATGAACATTGACACAAAGCAGCTATACAGAAATATAGAAATTCAGCATATAAAATATTTATTTATACCACTAACACTAGAGATGATACTAGGATTAACCAGATGCAGAAGAAAAACCCATTCTCATCTGGGTGACCCTGGTAAAAGGAGATTAAACATAACAGTAAAAGTAAAACGCATCCTGGATGTGAAGGATACACTGACACTGAGGACACCAAAATTGTGCCCACAGACCCAATAAAGTTCTATTATAAATCTGGGTTTTAATGTTAAAGGGAAATTAAAAATATGTTAAATTCTAATGCTTTCTCCAGTTTCAGCACTCTCCAACATTCTAAAGACCTAAAGATTTTCCTTAATTTTTTAAAATTTATTTTATGTTTGGAGAGTTTGCGCATTGTGATTTCAAACCCTGTATTGTTCCTACAATTCTTCCATCTGCACCAAATATTGAATGAATATTTATAACACAGAGCTGTCGAATCCTCAATTTTGATTGGTCTGTAGATGTTGAATAATTTTCAATAACAGAAGTAGTTTGACTGCACGGTTATCTTATAGATCTAATTTTAAATGTATTGAACATTTATCCATTTACTAAGACTATCAAAACCTAATCAGAACCTAATGTGGTTTGGTGAATAAAATAAAGAAGGAGAATAAGCAAAAAAAAAAAAAAAAAAGAAATACAGTAAGACCAAAAAAGACATGTGGAGATTTATGTCATGAATATACTCTACGAAGAAGATGGAGAGGCAAAAAGAACAGAAATTGTGATTAAGGGAAGAACTGAGGCATAGAATTAGGAGAAATAAATACATCATATGTTCAAGCTTCAAAGGTACAAGTCAGTAAATTGCATTTCAAGGCTGAAAAAGCAAGAGAACAGCAAACAAGTTTGAAATATCTATATTTCACTTGTAAGCTATTACAATTTTGTGAACTGACAAAAACATTCAGAGATCAGAAATATCAAGATTAGTGAAGGACAAAGTGCTGCTCTGCTTATTAAATAGTGTTCACCTAGTTATTACACATCACACATCACAAGCCAGTTATATAAATCATAAACAGTGATGTTGCATGGTATTGAGAACTAGGTTGCATGTAGTAACGTGCCATCACTGATAGCAATACCATATTAACACATCACAGCATGGCAAAGTGTGTGACATTTTTTCATTTGAGCACTACGTAAGAGTGAAGATTTTCAGATATATACAAAATCATCTCATTATAGCAGCTTGCACTGCATTTGTTCTGACTTGACTGACTCCATCCTACACCCCCAACCATAAAACATTCGCATCAGCTTGGGTACGAGGACTCCCAAATGAAAGAAAGAGGCTTATTTTGAGAACGACGTGTCTCATTACTCAGCAGATTTAGCAGTGCATGGTGGACATCTTGTGTGCAGGAGTTTAATCCATGCACTGTCCTCCTCCCTAAAGAGTACTGCTTGGCAAGCTTAGAGGCAGCAAAGTGAAAGAAATTGCAGTGTGCAGTTGAAAAGGACTGCTCTAGCGACTGATGAAAATGCAAATTGCTGGCATGCTGAAGAAGCAAAAAAAAAAGAAGAAGAAATAAAGGTCTGTTTGTGTGTGCTGGGCAGTGCCCTTTAGGGCAATTATGAAACTGGGTTTTAATGTTCAAGGGAATTTAAATGGAAAATAATGATGCTCGCCAAAACTCTTTTAGAATCGCTTTCTGGATTTAACGAGGAATCAAACCCTGTATTGTTTCAACAGATTTCCATCTAATAAGTCTTCCATCCACCAATAAAGAAGCCTGAAGCAAGTATGTTTATACCACAGAGCTGTTGAATTCCCATTCTATTTATAGCTGATGAATAATCTTCTATAAGAGCAGTTTTACTGCAAGGTAAATCACAGGGTCATCTTTAAAGCCAAAACTACTTGTTGTAATGTGTTGCTGTTGTTAATATGGTCAGATTCTCCTAAAATAAATAAATAAACAAAAAAACAAACAAAAAAATAGATAGATAGATAGATAGATAGATAGATAGATAGATAGATAGATAGATAGATAGATAGATAGATAAATAAATAAATAAACGAATAAATAAATAAATAAATAAATAGATAGATAGATAGATAGATAGATAGATAGATAGATAGATAGATAGATAGATAGATAGATAGATAGATAGATAGATAGATAGATAGATAGATAGATAGATAGATAGATAGATAAAAGATTTTCATTTAGACCTTTTGGAAGGATTCTCTAGTATCAGCATTTTCCAACAGTCTGAGATGAAGCTTTTCCTGAAAGTTATTTTTCTAATGTGCATTATGGTGTTTCAGTAACATGACAAGCTGCATTGGTCTTATTAACAAGAGAAAGAAAAAATAATGCTAGTGAGGGAGGGACTGCTCGCAGAGACTTGGTTGCAAAATTGCATTGCTGGAGCATAAGAGGAGTAAAACACTTTCTGGATGTGCAGATATTAACATGATAATAAAGAGCGATTATTTTCACATAACAGCACATCCTGTCATGTTTTATTTGTTATGTTTCATACTGTAGATTCCAGTTCTGTTGCATCAACATAAAATCTAAGTAATTGCGTTATATCATACAATCAATATACTGTAATCCTGTGTTGTGGTTCAGCTGCTCCAGCTCGATTCAGAGATTTGAGTAACAAAATCTCCAAAGTTTAACTCTCCAGAGTATTTGAATGTCAATTTATAATCATGTCTTTTAAGTTCAACAGAAGCTCTAAAGTAGAGATGATGTGGAATTTCAAACCAGGGCACTGTGATATCTTTAGAGGTACTGAAGAAGAAACACACACACACACACACACACACACACACACACACACACACACACACACACACACACACACACACACACACACACACACACACACACACACACACACACATTGCTCACACAGCTGCAACAGGCTTTTCTATATTAGGTGCTAGCAAGCACTAGAGCACCACAACAGCGTGTCAACTAAGGAGATAGAACAACACTTTCAGTCACCACAAGAGAATGGCCTTAAGCCAGAATGTGACAATAGACACTGTGTGCTTTATTTTTATCCTAACTCTTCTGTAAGTGTCATGAAGCACTTTGATAAGGTCCCTCAGCTGCTGGGCTTTTTTATGACAAGTATATTCTTTAGTTCTTTATGACAAGAAAACATGGTGATATAAAAACAAGACAATTAGGTGTGTGTACAAACCAAAATATTAACTTTACTACGTCTTGTTGTTCAGGTCAGAGAGGCTATTTGGTAGCTTTTCGGTGATCTTTAATACCTCCATATATACATAAAGTATTATGGAATGATTCACATGAAATGTATTTCATATATCATCCTAATGATAGCCTACTTTCCTATAACATGCATGATCTTTCTCATTATAACCTTTAAGAGGTTTAGAAAGCTTTAGAAATGGTAATAATTATCTGTCTGGGTAGCTCAGCATGCTGGAATAAGTCCTGATGATAAGTTTGACTCAGCTACTATCTGCCAACTGGCCAAACTGCATGGTAGATCATATTTACCAGCTAGTAAGTTACTTTCCACTTGTGCCTAAATTAATCAACAAATGTTTAAGAGTTGAAAATTGCCTTATTTATGTTTTTCTTTTAAATATATCTTAACAATATGGTTTTCACAACACTTTAATATCTTGCAGCATTAGCAAAAATGTCTACGTCTACCTGTTTTTTGTTTGTTTGTTTTTTAAATTTTCCACAAATTTCTTTAATTTAATCACACACATGAATTTCCTCCCTAACTTGCCAGTTCCTCCCAAAATTCCCTATCCCTATCACAGTACACGTGTAGAGGGTGGAGGCTATTATGTGCTATTACGTTCTCCAAAACACATGAAGTCAGCCAAATGCATCATTCCAAACTGCTGCTCATGCCCCATCATGAGGCAGAATAACACCCTCAGAGGAAAGCGCTGTTTACTCTCTTCCACATACATGCGCTAACAAACATGCCTGATTGGCTGATAGCTGTTCAGAAGTAGATGTCTTTTTAAGCAGGGTATGTAAACACAGGTCCCTCAAGTAACTATGAAAACATGCTGCTTTGGTCAATTAAAGTAAATGTAAGGGTAAATTAAAGACAAGTAACTTGTCTCTGCAGAATGTAAACTGAACACAATACAGTTCTGTGCCTGCAGTAATAATGAAAATACTGCCGCAGTCGTTCACTAACATCTGCTGTAACAAAGTATTGTCATCTGAATTACACATTAATAACAGGATTCCTCACATCCACGGTTTAACTCTTTACACAGCCCAGGCTTTTGTGTTGTATATAAGAGCTGTTATATGTAACAGATTATAAGTAGAACTCAGCAGTGTAGCCCATTAGCCCATTAGTGTCAACAGAAAGTGCAGCTATTTCCATGACAACGCCACGGAGTTACTATACAGTTGTTATACAGCTGTTTAAAAAGTCTTGACAAAGACGCCTCATTCTTTTTCTTCTTCTTGTTATAATCCAACCACATTGAAATGTGTAACTGAAGTGTCACACTCCAGAGCTTTTACTGTTCAACAGCCCAGTTTTCCCTGATGCTTCGTCCTGGAATATATCAGAGGAAACCCATCGATTTGTTAAGTGTTTTAAATAATAGCCGTATCTCAACTCCCTTGATCCAAAGCACATGACTGCAATTCATATCAGTAGCATGCATCTTACTATGATATCCTTTCTTATATCCACAGACTATGTTATAAGACCTTACTCATACTTTCTATATTCCATAGAATAGAATATGTTTCCAAAGCATATTATCTTTTGATTTTGTTATGCTCAGTCAATAAAATGTGATGGAGTCCTGGTGCGTTTTATATCGAATGTAACTCACTTTGTTCGATTTCATTTCTTTTTCACTCTATCATCTAAACGATAGCCATTGGATTCATTCCATGCTGAGATATCAAGTTGCAAACAATAGATTTACTGTGAGGTTTTTAATACATGCCTGCATTTCATATTAATATCATTTAGATGATTGAACTGCTGTTTCATAAGCCTTTGATTATTACAATCTCTTTTACATTTATAGTAAGCATCCATGTGCATCCAGCTGAGTGTACATGTAGTTTACTGGTTCACGAAGTAGGGTGTGGGGACTCAAAAACAAGCAGGAATACAAATAATATCAGCTTGAACCTAACATGTTCTGCCAGAGGAATGTCCAGGAATATGTACCTTTATGGCACCAATAAATAGCCTGAAGGCTACAGTAAAATGTATTAAATAACAAGCCTAATTTTTCAATAGATGGATTATGTTCATAACATAAATCTGTGGAAAAAGAGTCTTTGGAAACTATTTTACATTTAATGGTGTCCCTGGATGCAAAAAGTCTAAGAAGCCCTAGTCTAAAAGGAGGAAAATATGCACCAATCAGCCATAACATTAATACGACAATCAGGTGAAGTGAATAACATTGATTATCTCATTATAATGGCACCAGTCAAGGGGTGGGATATTTATTAGACAGCAAGTGAACAGTCAGTTGTTGAAGCTGATGTAACGGAACAGGAAATATGGGGAAGCGTAAGGATCTGAGCGACTGTCATGGCTAGATAACTGGGTTAGACCATCTCCAAAGTAGTTCTGGTTTAGTTGGGTTTGTTTTAGCTACCAAGTGTGGTACAAGGAAGGTCAACTGGTAAACCAGCAAAAGGATCATGGGTTCCAAAGGCTCATTGGTTTGCTCAAAGCTCGTCTGGTTTGATTCCAAAAAAAGAGCAACTATATCACAAATGATTGTAAAAGTTGAAATGACTGAAACAATGCTTCACAGCTTTTTGTATATGAGGCTAATTAGCTGCACACTGGTCAGAGTGGTGATGCTAACCCATTTCCACAGCTGAAAATGTCTACAATAGGCATGTAAGCATCAGAAATGGAATGTGGACCAATGGAAGAAGATTAATTAAGTTGAGGTCTGATTAATCATGTTTTCTTTCACTTCATTTGGTCAGCTGGGTTCATGTCTGCCGCTTACCTGGGGATGAGATGTCTCTAGGATGCACTATGGGAAAAAGGCAAATTAATTAGAACAATTTCATTTATCTGATGGTGGTCAATGCACAACTTCAACCCATCTGGCAAAAGATTTGCATGATAGAACTTGTCCAACCTTTTGTTCTTTCCTAAATAGAAACCTTTCCTGTCTGCAGACTCAGCTTCCCACACACTCTCTAAGGGACTTTAGATTTTAGACAAAAAGGCAGACTAAACAGATGACTGTTACAATATACCTCAAAATATGAACCTTTATAGATCACTTTTGCCTTTAGAGATCTCTGAACTGCCTGCAGGCTTTTTGAAATCCAATCAATCATATAACTTGTGACAACATGAACCACTGATATATGACTGTAGGAACTGCTTCTAGACTTCCCTACCATTGTAATTGCGCAGGTAGACTGTAACTAATGTTTCTGTAGGAACAAATGCTAAAACATGGAAATTTAAGCCCCTTCAGAACCCTAAGCTCCTAATTTGACCCATGCACAATGTTAATGTTTGCAAAACACAATCCTCAGATGATCTATGACATTGCACATATGCTATAATACTCAAGCTGTAGAATCTTATGGGATGTAGTACTAAAACATACTGATTTGGCAATCAGTCATGTGACTTTATAAGATACACGTCAACATACATAATACATGATTTGGTTTATTGAATCTCATAGGATAATAGTGTACTTGTATAGCCTATTTGGTAACTCAGAACAAAATGCCATAAATATAAATCTACATCCGTAGGACCTGAACGTAATATTTAAATTATATGGGTTTTTTATTGCTTTATAGCACATGACCAACAATGACATAAAAGGAACTGCTGGAGTTATGTTAAGTGCTAGAGACTAAATATCTCTAACTGAGGAGAGTAAAGCACAAAGTAGTCTTCCGCTATTATTACCACCAATCCGCCTTGACGTTCAATGTGCTGCATGTACTGAAATGCTTTTCTGCACATCATGGTTGTTTGAGTTACCAGAAACTTCCTATTCTCCTCCGACCGCTCTCACCAACAGCAGCTTATTTTTTCACACCATTGTATTGTGTTTGAAAATCCCAGATGATCAGCAGTTTCTAAAATACTCAAACTAGCCCATCTGGCAACAACAACCATACCACTGGTAAAGTCAGCGAGATCACACCTACCCCCATGTTATAAATGGGTTAACAGGATACTCTTTCATTATTTAAGCACATACATTTGGTTAACATTATGTTATTAGGATATCCACAGCAAATTCTACCAACTATCTTGTGGTGTGCAGGGCCCAAGTTGTGCATACAAATAAGATAGAAAAGTAAATACAACCACCAAACAAATAGCAGCAATACAAATGAAAGATGCACACCGTTAAAAAGCTTTCACAGCTCAGTAGATCAGCGTAAAAGTTTGGATGTTCATCTGTATTGCAAGCTTAACAAGTTAAGCTATTTGTGCTTAATATAGAAATATGTGCAGCTCTCAATGTGCTACACATTTATGTGAAGACTCTCAGGATCAGGTGGCTACACTCTAACACCAACAAATAAATAAATAAATAAATAAATAAATAAATAAATGAATAAATAAATAAATAAATGCTGATTTATATTTTTAAAGGAACACAAATGCTGTTTATATGCACATTCATCACCTTCAACACATCATGTAAGCGCTGTAAAACCGTTCATCTGTCAGTCTGAATAGATTCAGCGTTCATGATTCTCTTATGAGTTAACTTAAAATGTTTATTCTATTTTTAAAAAATGTCATTACCTGTTTAACTGCATGATCTTCTAAGATATAGGATCATTTTAATAATGAACCTGCTCCAACAATTATTGTATGTTAACATTAATCAGAATTCTCCAAATATGTCACCATTACATTGGACATGGTTTAACATCGCTAACGTTGCGTTCATTTCATTAGTTGTGACACCAATTTTCATTAAAATGCTTGTACCACCAGGCAGAACAACACCTTGAAGCCTCTTTGATTGGTGGAAAGCATAAACGTGAGCCTGAGAGTGTGACACTCATCAGTAGGAGGACATAGAGTGATAGCTTGAAATAATGAGCTTGCCCTTAGGCTGCCCTCTGACTCACCCTTGTGACATTACTGTCAGGTCCGCCATGTTACTACGGCAATCTCTCCTAGCATGCTCCAACTTTTTCTTTCCTCCAGCATTCATCCTATGACCTGTGGAAGACATAAGAAAAGCCTTGTCTCTAATGCTGGACAATAGATGACAATAACAAAGCTTATTTAAAAAAAAAAATTCAACCATTTACTGATGGCTTCAGAGTCAAAATTTGCACTCACTGTAATTAAAAGTTGGTTTAGGCACTTTTTCTCCGTAAGAACGGTTTTGTCAGCACTGTGAGCAGCTTTACATGTAGATGACTGCAGGAGAGCACACGGCTAATTAGTTTCACTTGGCTAATAGGCGCATATTTTAAAAAAAGGTGGATTTTTTTTCCCTTTGCAGATATTTCTTGGTGGCATTCGGAGATTGATAGAAACAGCACACTAATCAGCCATTCACACTTCGTAGGACATGTTCACACAATCCTCCAATTAAAAATGAACTAAATCAGGGGATAGATATAAATAATGATGAAATACTAGCTTAAGATTTTTTCACATGGTGTAGCAGAACTGGTAGAAGCTATGTGTGGTTTCACATCTGTAGCCTTTAGAGATTAGCTCTCTCTAAGCTGTTCAGGTCGGATATCAAAGGCTCGTCAATGACTACACCCAATTGAAAATATCTTTCTTATGCTCCCGTGTGTTGTTTTCATTTCAGTTCTCAATAGGTTTTATTTTTATTAGATACTATTCATCGGAAAGTCATGAAGATCTGAAGAAAGCAAAACTACAGTCAGTGAAGGAGACTTGCGCCTTGTTTCAGAGCCATGGGCTCGAATCGGGTTCGCCACTGACAAGTGAGCGTTTCACTCACTGTCATGTCTTTAATCACATGAAATAAAGGAAGCAGCAAAGTTTAAATGCCACCGTGCTGGAGCCCACTGATTGATGTGTAGTAAAACTACAGTATAAACACCAATAAGCTGTTTCTCTCTGACCAATGGTAGAGGATTTATCTCCAAGCCAGACCTCACAGATATGAGATAGCCAGACAAGTTCACAATAAGATCACTTTGGTCTAATTTGCTGCCCGGTAGTCTTAAATTAATTCACAGCATTCGCAGGCTTTATTTCCCACCAATTTCACCTGAGAAAAAAAGAGAAAGTGATGACAAGAAAAACCAAGCACTGTTCACAATTAGATTGGTGGGTGGTCCTCTCTCCAAAGATTTATCTAATGAGTAGAACAGATTCAGTCTAAGCAGGAGTGTATCTGCGAGAAGTGAGAAATGTAGAAGTATAGATATGAAGATTCATGCTCGCTTCACTAATTACAGTCCATTTGAAACCATATGCACTTCTTTCTCTCCAGCCTGCTACTTTTCCTGGAATGATTACAGCCTTGCATTTTTAGTCAAGTAGAACATCTTATTCTATTCAGGTATATCAGTTTCCGGATGAAATTACTGTACATATTGCAAATGTTCAACTTTTACATAGATGAAAATCTCAAAGGCTTACTTTGTATTTGTTTACAGAAAAACAGGGATACTGAATGTGTGTATAGCAATAGTGTAGAACATTATGCATGCTATTGGTGAAAAATGTTACTCCACATAAGTAGAACACATACAATATCTCTGGGATTCAGCTTTTAGAATATATTAAAATAGATTAAACATACATATAATATATTATATATATAATTCAATTAAATTTATATGTTTAGTGCTTTTAACAATGGACATTGTCTCAAAGCAGCTTTATAGAACATTAAAAACATAATACAAAAAATGTAATATTATACAGAGATTAATATAATACAAACATTAATATTAGACTTATATTTAAATATGTTTGTATTGACCCCTAATGTGCAAGCCTGAGGTGACCGAGGAGACTGTGGCAAGAAAAAAACTCCGTTAGATGGAAGAGGAAGAATCCTTGAGAAGAACCAGACTCAAAAGGGAACCTCATCCTTATTTGGGTGACTCTGGAGGGTGTGATTATAAATATACAGTCTGACAATTGTGTATTGATTGGGGTTGTTGTCCTCAATTACCACATGAAGGTGTGTACATGTAGGATACAGGAACATAGTAAGATGACCCACAGTACACCAATCAGAGTGGATTGCTGAGCTATAATTTTAAATAATATAAATGGTCACAAACTTCAGATGGCTTATATCAAGTGATAACCCTTTTTCAATATTCCAAGAGGAATGTTTTGAATACTAATTACTTGTATATTATATGACTCTTAATGAAGCAAACAAAAAAAAAGAAAAAAGTAATGAGTGACGCATTAAATAAAATTAAATAGCCTTACAGCCATTGATGCAGTACTGTGGCTTGCTTAATAAGAGAATAAGAAGAAGAAGAAGAAGAAGAAGAAGAAGAAGAAGAAGAAGAAGAAGAAGAAGAAGAAGAAACTCATTTGTACAAAGTTACTAAGTTTTTACAAATAAAACCCTAATAATAGTGAATCCTTATACATAGCAGCAATTGGGTCAGAGTCCTATACAGTACCAGAGCTCATAGGACACGTTATTAGGAATACTATACTATTACAGGATAGAGCCTCTCTTTTCTCTTAAAACAGCCTTAGTTCTTTGTGCCATGGAGTCCACAACATCTAGGAAACAGTTCTTCTGGTCAAATTCTGGTCTCTTTTGATATGATTACAGAATTTACAGAATTCAGAATTTACAGAATTTCAAAATTCATGCAGAATTTTCTGATCTGCTTTTTTGTTGTGAATCTCCTGTTCTACCATATTATAAAGGTGTTCTAATGGATTCATATCTGGTTAATGTAAGGACCACTGAAGAACTCTGAATTCCATCTATCCATTCCATCCATACAGTGGTAAAGAGATCTGGGATCTTTCTCATCCAGATATCTGCAGAGCTGCAATGTCCTTGTTAAAAGGGCTATAAATTTAAGTCGATATTTCATTGATTTTCTCACCTTCTAGATTTGCACAATGGTGAGGGCAGAGCGCTCACTTCCCATTTAGTTATTCTTGCACCTAAGTGGTCAAGTAATGTTGAAGTTGTAATGGGAAATGTAACAAGTGCTGAGAGGTCCACTCATACAGGGATCCTCCTGCTCCATGCTTCACAAGAAAGAACATCAAAAAAGACAATTAAAACATGATTGGTTTACTTGCATAGTGATAGTTTAAAGTTTACTCATACATTTTAGTGTATATGTGATAAATGTTTATTTAATACATTAATAATTAATACATTTTAGCAAGCAAAGGCAAATTGTAAAATTCTAAGAGTGTAAGAGTCTATTAGAACTATTTCTTTTGTACGACATGTATATTGTATGATTTGAGGTGGGGGTGGGGTGGGGAGGGGGGCATGAATGGGGGGATTTGGTGGTAGCCTAGTGGTAAATGTGTTGGCCTACCAGATGGAAGGTTGTGAGCTCAAATCCCAGGTCCACCAAGCTGCCACTGCTGGGCCCCTGAGCAGTCCTTTACCTTCAATTGTATATAATGTATGTTTTGTAACTGTGGAAAAAGGCATCTGCCAAATGCTATAAACGAAAGGATTTATGTGTTATGGAGTGGATACTGTCCATGTCAGGAATGAGAACAAACTGCTATACTGCATTCTGGGTGATTGTATTTTGTCAAATCACTATTGCAATCTACTTTGAATCTATTCGCTATTACTAAAACTCACAAAGCCTATAGCATTATTCAAATGTGTTAGCCATTTTTAATACGGATGAATGGATGTTCATTTTTTTGTTTTGGCCCAAACCTCTTTCATTGTTAAGAGGAAAACTAGAAAAAGCACTGCAGTGTTAAGGTCATAATTAAACGTTAGACCAAACATCGCAGTCAATAATCTTTTAGGGTTTTTTAGTTAGCATGATATTTGTTTTACAGTGCATCTGGTAACTTTTCTACAATGAAAAGATATGTTGTTATAAAGGTTAAGTGGTGCTTGATATATGTTGAAATAGCCTAGACTGTTCCACTTATGTAACTTAAGGTTACAGACAATGTACATCTTTATCAAAGGCCTTTAACAGTTACCTTTCTGTGGAACTCAGAGAGTGCACCATGTGGAAACAATAGTCAATGACATACTGTTATGTCTGAGTTTTACATAGCAGAACAAGCTAGAGTTACAAAACACACCTATTGTAAAATGTAAGACTGCATTAAACAGAATATTGGAATGTAGTCTACAATGTGCATTAATTATATTCTTAAGCAGAAACACAGTCAAAAAGATGTTTAATAGCATAGCGTGGAATTAAATCCAATCTGTGATATGCACTAATTTAATATGAAACCATTTAGTATCAACATCGAGAATGTTCCTTATTTACAATGCACTTTTTTTGGGAAACTTCAGCTCAATAATTAGGATAGATAGAAATAACTTTTTTTGGGATATACAATAACATACAATATCACAACAAACATCTGAGTGGAGACTAGGATTGTGGTGTGTGATGCTATCACTTTCATTTTATGGGTTGTTCTTTTTTGGTTTGTGTGTGTGTGTGTGTGTGTGTGTGTGTGTGTGTGTGTGTGTGTGTGTGTGTGTGTGCGCGAGGATTATAACTATAAACAGGGAAACTGTGGTCATAACCTGCCTTCACAGATCACACATCCCTGTGACGCACCGACTCCTAGTCTGTTACCAGATATTAACACAAAGGACCTGTGTGTGTATATCGCAGTGTCACTTGTCGTCTAGACAGAAAGATGAGCAAAACAGGTGAGCTACAACCCTTTTTATTTCTTCAAACTTTCACCCATGCTTAAATTATAAATTTTAAAATACAACTGATGTGTTAGTGAAAATGATTGTATGTATGTATACAGTGTTAGAACATTAGTAAAAAATTAGGATGTAATATACAAAGTAGTATAAAGTCTTTGCTGATTGTGTGTTGTCGTAGAGTATTAGTGGAGAACGCTACCTATTTTTCATGATAAGGAAATACATCTTCATAAGTAAAACAAGCAGCATAAACATCCTCTTCATAAATCACATTTTAAACGCTGAGGAGGGGGATAATGCTAATTGATGTTGCTACACTACATAGAGTCTCTAATAGTCAGCAACTTTCACCTTTAGTATGATTTACAAGTTTTCTTTTTTCCTTCCAATGTCAACACCCAGTTGGCCATTCTGACTATAATAAAAAGATTGGGTATTTTTTCAAAAGTTGTGGAGTATTAATGCTACAAAATCGAAAAAAAAAAAAGGATGAATGTTATCAGAATAATCATACCTTTTAAAGTATTTGAATACATTTTATGTTAAAACCTGACCACTATTCATACCACTACAAAACTATTATAAAATACACTTTAACATACACACAGATAGCATTAATACTGTAGTAATTTCGTTTTTAAGCGCTTGCTTTAGTATGCTATAGTGTACCTGGAGCACAGAGAATATTCTAGTGACTTACTACAGAACACTATAATAATAGCTTGAGGTCTACAAATTATTCTACATAAACTACATGTTTATGGCCCCATGGCAACAAAGACATTTGTTGCCCAAACATTTGCCACAAAGTTGGAAACGCATAAACTAGAATGCTTTAGTATTCTGTAGCATTACAATTTTCTAAACTATAATTGCCATTCCAGTTCCAGCATCATAATACTCCTGTGTACAAAGTGAGGTCAATAAAGGCATGGTTTGCCCAAGTTGCCTACACAGAGCCCTGAAGTCAACCCCACTGTTTGCCTTGCTGCAATGGAACAAAGCACCAGGCTTCCTTATCTGCCATCAGTGTCTGATCTCACTAATGCTATGAGGCACAATAATATGGTTTAAAAAGGTTGGTTTGGAAGAATTTGAGAACACCTTTGGAATGAACTGGAATGCTGACTGCAATCCAGACCTCCTCACCCACCATCTCTAATGCTGTTGTGGCTGAATGAGAACATCCCAACAGCCACACTTAATAATCTAAAGGTAAACATATCAAGAAGTTTGGAACTGATTATAGTAGCAAACGCTGAAATATTAGCAAAAGCTGAAATGGGCGGTTTGAAGGGTTTAATGTATGGTCAGGTGTAAACAAACTTACATACTTTTGGCCGTACTTTGTCACACCACTGAGCGTACAGTACATTGTGGCCTTAATCTCCCGTACCCTCTCCTCTTCTTGCTCTAGGGAAAGAGCTGCTAATCATCTTTGAGCAGGAGGCAGAGCAGTGGGCCTCATACATGCGCTCCATCCTGGCAAAATCTGTTCCAGGGTCAGGTATATGTTGCTACAACATTGCATCCAGTCGGCAAGACAACTTTCTGGAGCTGAATTGCTACAAGTGCAAACTGCTCATCCTGTCGCGGGGTATGCTGGAAGGCATGTGCCAAATGTACCGCTTTTTCTTAGCACGTGTGCTGAGGCCCGAGGCATGTGTCGTGGTGCTGCTGTGTGGTGTCGAAAGCCTGGATCCCCTCCTAGAACTCATTCCTCTGAAGGGTGAAGAATGTCTGCAGATCTCGAGTGAGCATGATGCAAAGGAGTACTGCTCAGCTGTGCTCGACATAATTCACAAAGGTAAATAAACAAATATTTATGGAGTCAAAGGGTGAGGAATTGATGACTGGTTCTGAGAAGTTGCTGGGAGTCTATAAGCAAGTCTATGGTTAATAATGGCAGCTCTTCCTGACATAACAAAGGGTGAGTGATAAAAAGGGTAAGGCAGCCTAGGAAGAAGGATTGTGATCGTTCATCATGAGAGAAAAATACATTTTGAGGAGGAAAAGGTGTTAACAATGATTAACCTTACTGGCTTATCTGAAGCAGACCATGTGCAAAGAGCATGCCCAAGTTTACAAATAATAGAGTGGCTCAGACAAGGTGAGGAAGTCAGATTTAATAAAAAAAATAAAGAGAATTACTCTAAAGACCGCCAGTAAATTGCATTCTTTCCCAGCTGAAGGAAGCATCAGCCTCCAATGCAGAAGTCTAGCTGTGCTAAATAACTTGGCGCAGCAGGTTAAGCAGTGTTAGGGGAACTTAATCAGGTTTACATTCTGCCAGCATGATCGGTGATCCTGAGGACTGTAATTACAGAGCAGTGTGAGTGGGGAGGGGAGTTGAGTGAGAAAGAGAGAGAGAAAGAGAGAGAGAGAGGGAGAGAGAGAGAGAGATTTTCCACGTTTGAATCTTCATTATCCACACTGTGCACTGACAAGCCAATTACCATCCCTAACAATATATAATCCACATGAAAAATACCAGTTGGTAAGCAGCACCTCTTTTTCAAAAACGTTATTAAAAACTGCACATCATTGTATGTTTGTATTCTACTATAGCATTTTAGTGTTCGATATTTTATTTCACTATAGACAGGATATGATAAGAAGCATTTTCAATAAACAATAGCACCTTGACAGACACTGTGGGCAATGTGTGCTTCAATAACATTAGTCCATCTATGCAAATACAGTAATTATGGCATTTACACACTGTTCCATACCATTAATGAATACACTTCATCAGTGTCAAATGCAAAGTTTAATAAGTAAAAATTCCCAGTAAGGCTGTACTCTAAAGTCTAGAAGTATGCATATATTAATACTTAACTAATAGGTTCACAATGATCAATTTAACATCAGGAAATAATTAATTTCTAATGTCTAATTTACATCTCTAATGTGAATAACCATTAATATTAGTTTTGAGCATTTTGAAAATATTTCTAAACTCCACTTTTTCCTCTGCACTCAACTCAATGCATAGTCATGCATCATTAATGATGAGTGGATCAACCGCTTGAGAGATCATCACCCATTTTATAATGTATATATTATGTTATATTTCATACTAATAAAAGAATCATATTTTCCTCAATGAATCCTGTACAAATTGAATCTAAAAAAAACTTTTTCTGAGTTGCTTCTTAAAAAGCCTAAAACTTGAGTTGAGTTAACCTGGTCAGAAAACAAGTAATGGTCAGGTGATGTGTAAAAAGCATGAACCTGGCACAGCAAAGAGCAATAATAAGAAATAAAAACAGAACTAGATCAAAATACCAGAGAGCATATGCCACAATACAAGGCTTGGCACTGACTGGAATAATAGCACAAACCAAAAAAGAGATATTGAGTGTGACTTTGTAATTGAGTCCAGGTGATGGTGATCAGTTGTTACCTTTGGTGGCCATGTTTGTCCATACATTTATATTTACATTTACATTTACAGCATTTAGCAGACTTCCTTATCCAGAGCGATGTACATATGTGTTTAAATCTCTATCATTTGATACATTAATGCTGGTTCACTAGGTTACATACTTAAGATACCATGAGTTTAAAACATTGATCAAAATTACAATGAAAAAGTTTCAAAGTTTTTTTTTTTATAAACCATCCTATGAGTGGTGTCTTGTGGGCTGTAGTTAGACTCTAAGGTATTATCTATCACAATGAATTAACAAATAACCAATACTTATCATTAGTAGTTAGAATTATTATTATCACTGGTTATTTATACTATTGTTATTATATATACTGGTTACTACTGGTTATTCTTATCTGACTCAGAGATTAGTATATGCTTGATTATTTCCTAACACACACACACACACACACACACACACACACACACACACACACACACACACACACACACACACACACACACATATATATACAACATTAGAGCACAAAACTGCTCAATGTCCAATGTGTAATGCTCAAATATGTTTGAAGGTGTAGATTAATGTTAGCAGCAGCAGCTCTGACATTACTTCAAGCTGGAAGGCAAATGCACTTGTGCTAAAATGATATAGTTTCTATAGTAACAAGTTATACAGGTACTCTGTGGTGTATGTGCCATATAAGTCAATGTGTAAAGATGGTTTAGCATTTTTTTCCAGTGGATTTTCAGAGGCAGCGCTTTGTACCAATCAGAGCTTCCTTAAATTTTCATGAAGAACATGGAAATGTCTTCATTATAAAGAGTTCCATGGTTTCTTGGTAACAGGATAAGAGGACAACTGGAGCTAATGTGTTTCTTGTTCCAGAGCAAAGAATATACTACATTGTTTTTTCAATTAATACAAAAACATATTATTTTATTAGCAACTTGTTGTGGCACATTACACCATTGATCATTTTCATACTATAGTAGAAGTTTATGAACCGTATGAACATTCTCAGAGAATACAGATACATGTATAGGACATAGATGATTTGAGTCACACTCAATTAATAACAAAGAAAAATATTCAAATTCAAATTTTATTTGTCACGTACACAATCATACACAATACGATACGTAGCGAAATGCTTTTTAAGACTGTCCTTGACATGAAAATATAAATAAGATACAATAATAATACAATAATAGGAAAATATGGTAGAAACTTGCAATAGAAAATAAATAGAGAAAATGCACGAAATGTCAATGAATTAAGCTTGTGCATTACAGTAACAGAGTAACAGATAACAAAAGCATAAACACACACTAAGCTTTATGTATACAAGTGTTAATGAGCTTGTTAATGATGAGCAGGTGCAGCTAATAATGAGGAAACTCCGAACTAATCTACTTCCTTCCCTGATATCCACGTTCCAAATAAATAAAAAAAAAACATCCTATTTTACTTTCTTTCTTTCAATTATATATTGGTTATATATAAAAAAGAAAAACTCTTAAAATCTTTTACAGTGCCAATATGCTTTTAAGAATTGTTGGTCACTTTAAACCCTCATCTCTAATAGCCCCAAATATTATACATACCAGGGTATATTAGCTCAGGGAATGTCCAGGGAATTAAAAATAAAAGGCAGGGTTGCCAGATTAATGGTAAGCTAAACAGTGTGTTTTTCTTCAAAATGGATTGTACTGTATTTCACAACCAGCCACACTATCTATCTATCTATCTATCTATCTATCTATCTATCTATCTATCTATCTATCTATCTATCTATCTATCTATCTATCTATCTATCTATCTATCTATCTAGCTCAGCATATGGAATGAAAACAGTTTGTTGAAATTTAAATACAGTTGTGTTTATTGTGTTTTGTACAGAATCGCTCCTAATATGTACTTTCATAATGCAGCTCCACTCAATGTTTTTCATGAACAGCAGGTCCACCTCTCAGGAAAAGTTAGGACATAACCATTGTCATTGACATTTCCATTCTTTCCATTCTTTTTTGTGCTTTCACACAGTCACACATCACTCTCCCTCGCTCTTTTTCTCTCCCACACATACTACATGCCTCTTGAACACCCAAATCAAGCACAGTATACATTCAGGTAATACACACAATACGGGGTCAGGTACTGTAAGTCAAACTTAGTGTGCAAATATCGATATGAGAAAAAAACAAATGACATGAAACATGGTATTCAGTGTGTTCAGCTGTCACTGTGTATTAGAATAAATTCTATTGCAGTAAGGGAGAATATAAAGTAAACAAATCAAAAACAAATCATTCAAATAAAAAAGAAATTATACATAACACACACACACACACACACACACACACACACACACACACACACACACACACACACACACACACACACACACACACACACCAAAAAAGAACAACCCATAAAATGAAAGTGATAGCATCATTATGCTTCAGTGAAACTGTAGTATTGTAGTATTGAGTCCTTAAAAAAAAGCTAGGTATTTGCATTGAAAGTAGATTTAGCCAAATATCTACCAAACAATGAAGCATGTTGATTAGATATTGTCCTCTGCAGTCTCTCAGCAGCTCCAAACAAACAGACAGCTCCATTTTACCATTATAAAACCTGCCTAGTCCGTCGACTGTCTCCATGAGAACACTGTGTGCTGCTCTGATCAGTCTGACAGCTCGCACTATTTATTCATAATAACAGTTTTGTTGGTGTTCACTTTGCAGGATAAGCCACAACTCTGCAGAGCAATAATCACTATATCATTTCCACATTATAAAAAAATCTAACACTAGAGACCATTTTGTTTCAATCCTTATTTTGTCACAGACTGTATTACCATACCTAATGCAAATTTCCTAGCCTGATGTAGATTCCTCATTATCCTTATTTTTTTTTGTACTAGCTTGTACTAGCCTTTCCATAATAATTAATGTTCTATTTAACCATGAGAACTAAACGATTTGGATGATTATTAAAAAATATGAATATCAATAAAGATTTGTAGAGATATAGTATTTATAATGACCCAGGATCTTCCACACAGGAAGATATGACCAGTAACTGTTATTAGGAGTCGGTGTGTTTGGTCCAGTGGCAAATCATATGCAAACTCAGAGCTTTTCTTCTACATCAGAACCAGCTTTATCACTCAATATGCAAATCCTAATTTCCTGCTTGGGAAAATGGCTGCTAGTCAAAATAGGATTAGAAAAGCTAACTACAACGATAACAATAATTATTGATGATAAACACTCACGAGATGATGAACTACACGTATTCATGCAAATGGTTTAATATACTATGAATACATTTTTAGGATTTCACTTTTATTTGGTCTCAGGTGAACAGATGTCAGGAGACACGAGAATTACTCCGGAACCAAAACTGGACAGAAGACATTCTGCTGGTGCCAGATCCTCTCTTCTAGTCCTGCCCACTCATGTTCCTTGTGAGGTGTGCATCACTATTTAACTACATTTCATAAAAAAAGATAAAAACAAATGAATTTCTCAAAAGAATTCAAAAGAAAAATATTTAATGGAATGCTTCGGGATAGAGCAACACAGTGAAATGATAAACAGCATTATTACTAGCTACAGACCAAACATATCCAAACTAGATGGAGTATGATTTTATTAAGTATTCATAATGACTGAGTTGCTATGGGGAAATAATAAAATCATATATAGGTAGATGATATATAAGTGCAGCTTTCAAGTCTTTTTCCTGTAATAGTACAGCATGTCTCAGGAATGTTTTCTCAGAGTGACATCAAAGTCTTGTAATAATCCAGACAATGCTGGTAAATTCTCAGAAGGTGTCGATTAATTTTCCTTAACATTGACAACGACAACAATTAGCACTAACAACTACAACATTGACAGTAGTGCTGGCTTCAAGGCGAATCACGGGTTTCTATTAATGTGCTCGATCTAATGAGCTGTCATTCCTGTTGTCACGACTAAAATAGGACATATTTAATTTAATTAATAAAGACTGATAATAAAGAAATTGATGTGATGACATGATGTCTAAGGAGACATTGATATAATATTAGTATAGTAAAGAGTCAGCACAGTTGTAGATCTCCACACAAGTGGTACCAATGGGAACATGGGTCATCTTATTACTAATTTGTATGCCTGAAACATGTAAGAAGCTATTTGAATCATTTCATTTAGGGAAAGAAGAAGAAGTTTAGTTCTTGTTGTGACCAGTGACATTGCAAGCAGCAGATTTCGATTCTGAAGTCTGCTGGTTGCAATGATAAATCCAAATAGCTGGAATGAAATAAATGAAACACTTCGAAAGCTGTTGTTGGAATATAATGAAATATATTTTGCTGTGTTCTCAAAGTGTTTTATTACTTCATATACAGGAACTACTGTATTAGCCATAATATTAAAACCACTGATGTGAAAAAGAGGTGAAGTAAATAACAAGGATTATCTCGTTACTATGTTATATTAGGCAGAATGTGATTAGTTATGTCTTGAAGCTAATGTGTTCAAAGCAGGAAAAATGGGCAAGCATAAGTATCTGAGATACTTTGACAAGGACCAAACTGTGATGGTTAGAGGACGGACTCAGAATCTCAATGTCAGGTCTCACTCTCATTCTCATTTAGCTTTTGTGGGATGTGGTGGACAAATAAATCCAAAAAATAGATGAAGGGCCCAGACAAAGGGGGACATACACAACAGGACAGAAATCTTGAAAAAATTGAATATGACAGTAATCGATAAAGATGAACTAGTAAGCAATAAATGTTTAAACTGTTTGATTGTAATGTAAAGGTTCTTACTATAACTCTAAATGAATACAACATTGTACAGTTCATGCCTTGATCTCCCTCTTCACAGAATCCTGGGGAGGTTTTCCTTCTCCTGCGGCAGGCCATAGCTAGTAAAGACTTGGAAGTGGAGTTCTGTGGGAGCAAGCAGAAAGTGAGAGTAAAGCCAAAAAACTGGAATGAGAGCGCTCTCAGTGTGACTGCTGCAGGTAAAGATTTATCCTAAACATTTCCACTTTTTCTCTGGAGAATGTAGCTATATCTGAACTCATGTGGTTGTGGATAAAATAAACAAAAAAATGTATTCATGGTGAAGTTCGGTTTCTGTTCTCTCTCTCTCTCTCTCTCTCTCTCTCTCTCTCTCTCTCTCTCTCTCTCTCTCTCTCTCTCTCTCTCTCTCTCTCTCTCTCTCTCTCTCTCTCTCTCTCTCTCTCTCTCTCTCTCTCTCTCTCGTAAAGCATACATTCGGTCCACTATGGTCAATAAAGTGATACTAAGTTTGTCATCATCCTCCCTAGAAAATTCATACTGGAGCCTAACGAAAGAATCATTTTTCTCATCCTAAACTTTGGCAAAAAGGAAATAACAGTAACTTCTGTCAGCTCTATAAACAGAGAAAATTCACAATGCACAAAGGTTTGTTTTGGTCAAGATTATGCTAATTGCATGTTACAGAATTTCCTGCTGGAAATGTGGCTGTAACGCTCTACTGTGGAGACGTAGTGAAGGGAAGCACACACCTACAATACTACAACACTATGGGGGAGATTTCCCGCTTGCTCAAGCAGGCTGCAGACCCGATGAACTTCATGTGTCAGGTACACGATCAGGATGAAAGACATTAGACTCTAATGATAAGAGGCTTGATTAAGCAAACACCACAGACACAGTATGTTGCAGGTAAAATACAGATATCAAACACCATTCTGGAATTTTTTAAATGCATTGTTATGTTAAGTATATATCTAGGTTTAAGCAGGTCTGGGTATGTTTATTTTGATCATATGTCATTTAAATAACTTTCCCACCTGAAATATGTCTAGCACGCCAATGTCGGTGTCAAAGCTCTGTAAATACCTTAAATAAGAGATTTAAGAAAAAAGCAAGATGAAATTCTTAAGATTTATGTTTATTGGTTTACATGTACTGTATTTGATTCAGGCTTTTCAGTCATCCTCCTCAGAAAAGCTGGATCACATTCTAGCAGCATGTGTGGTGAAGAAGATGCCTACTGGAGGTTTCCAAGGACTGCAGACTGATCAGACTCTGGCTAGAGGTGAATGATTCTCTGGGTCTGAATTACTCATGAATGCTGACCACAACTCAATTCAACAGAAGTCAGAACTGATATGTAGCTAGAAGCAGCTTTCCCCAGTCCTTGCCTTGCATCTACAGGTTCCTCATTTCTCATTCTGTTCATGAATAAATTATCAAGGAATCACATCCGTCTCAGATAGGTACATTCTATTGGCCCAGAGCACTAAAACACACTTTAATTTACAGTGATTGGTATGTTATGATATATAATGAGGTCAACTGTCAAGCTAGACTGGAAATGCTAGTTTTGAGATTTTAATTAAATGCAGCAGAAGGCAATCTCGCTTCCAAGTAAAACTGAAAAGCAACTTATTGGCAGGGTTGGAAATGACAAGCATGTCATTTCACAGATCATCATTTCTAAGGAAAAAGTCAAGTTGACATGAGTTTTACAGAACATACCATGCACCAGTTACACAGAATTAACCACATCTCTGGTTCTGCTAGAGAATGCAAATTGGAAGGGCAGATCATTTACCATCATTTAAAAGACCATCATTTAAAAATGATAAATTGATAAACTCTGAACAACCCTATCTCATTTGCAGAGAACAAATCATAGCTGCTGTATCTGCTATCGACGCAGTCGCCCTTATACACCTGAGCTCGTAAATGTCATATGACCCCACATATCCCCTATCACTCATTTCTGCTTTTTTGAAATCTGATTGCTTGGAATTTCAAGCTTCATGTGTATCAGTTGCTATGAATGCCTTTCTTACGTATTTTAAACCACTGTTTCTCTTTTACATTTGTACGCACATACACATTCATACACATTCACTTACCAGCTTCGCTCCACTTTATTGATATGGCGTCTGAAAGCAATAACAGTCTGATTAGGGAATGCGTGTCATTTAATTTGACCTTTGGTTCTTAGTAACGTACATTCTCTTAAATCTTCCTCTGTGCTGAACTCTTAGAAGATAGCACATAATGTGATATTGTGGTGTTTTTGGCCTTACATTACAACTGCAAATAAAAAGGATATCTGTTAGATGAATAAACTCTCATATTGAAATGGGCCGTAATATATAAAATATTCCTTGATGCACAAAGAACATGGAAAAAACTGCTGATCTCCTTAGATTTTCATACACACCATTATCTCAAACTGAGACAAAGTGAGAGCCAGTTCGATAGGGGCCTTGTTGTTAAGAGAGGTCTGGTTCAAGCTCGTAGTAAGGATAAATAACTAATATAATCACTTCTCAGAATGTACAAAACATCTAACCTTGTGATGAATTGTCTACACCAGCAATAGACCACATCAGGTTCCTCTCTTGCAAAAATTTAAGCTATCGTGAGCACAGATTTTCCCATGCTGGCCAGTTTGGGTATACTTTTTTCCATACTTCAGCTGTGGGGTGGTGATATCTCAAGTGTTTAAGGCTCTGACTTAATGACTGGAAGGTTGGGGTTCACGCCCCAGCACCACCAAGCTGCCATTGTTCTAAAAAATATATATTATACATATATAATATATAATATATATTCCAAAAAATACCCCTTGGCCATCAAGATCTTTGTTTATAGCAAGCAATTTGAATGAGATCACAGCATGCAGACAGTGTGTCTACGATTTTCACATCCATTTTTAATTTAAGATGCAGTATATTGCAATGAGTGGGTGAAAGAAAGGAGGATTATGGACTGGATTATGTCAGAAATGTGTCTGCACCACAGCGACCTTGTTTTCAATTTAAAAGCTTAGAAAAAGGGAAAAAGTGTTTCTGTTTTCCAATGTTTTAATTTTATGGGCTTGTTTCAAGTATGGTTTGTGAGTGTAGGTGGCTGGAAATGTTTGCTAAAACCTGGCAACCCTGTATAATGATATTAGCTGTTATGTGTGTGCATCGCTGGTGACAGGAAACACCCCTGCTGTATGGAACACAGCAAAATCTCTCCAAACAAACTACTAGACTGTATAACTGTAATTAATTGTACTTTCAACTTCCTGTTATGTGCTTAGTCTTAATATTCACTAAATAGTAGCATATAGCAGTTATAGACAAGTGATAGCTTCTGTAACTTTATTTTATTTGAGCCCATGTCAGTATGTTGTCCTGCCCCATTAAATCTATGGAATACTAAAATGGCGGCTGCTGCTGTGGTGTTTTGTGAATGCTGTGCCTGACCTTGCCAGTGTTTTAGTGCACACACTGAAAGCTGGTCCTAAATAACCAGGAGCGGTTTAGAAATTGGACACTGATTGATGGTGTAATCAGTTCATCAGTAGTCAGGTATTGATCCTGTGACCAACAAATGATTGTCGATAGCTGCCTCTGAGCTGTCTTCTGCAAGCAGTGCCGGTCATCAGTCAGGGCAAAAGCTGACCACAGCCTACAAGAAATGAATTTTCATCCTGTTTAAACATTAAGTTTAGTTTCAAAATAGCTGGATTAAAAAAAAAAATAGCACAGGCAACAAACATTAACCAGAATAATCTACATATTAAGTTTAATATAGTCTAATATGAAGCAGGACAAATCCTACTGATAAATATTGCATCGCTTTCTTACACCTACACACTGAGATAGAGCTTTGACACTGCAGCTAAAGCCACGGTGTAAAGTAACCTTTTATATAGCTTCCAAAGCAGTGACAGTCTATCAATTTTCTGTTTTATTCTTGACTATGCATTTGATTCTGCTACCACGTTTCTTTGGGCCTTCAAATCTGCTCACGATTTAGATCTATCTGTTTTTACACTTTACTGTAAAATGCTTTTTTTTTTAATTATCATCAAACATTTTTAGCCATTCATTATACAGGATAATAAAAATAAACCTCCGGTGTCACTTGCAGTATCCACCTCGGAGGACATCCCAACTCTGCTACACTTTGCGGCACAGTACGGGCTGAAAGATCTAGCCAGTGTTCTTTTACAGTGCCCTGGAGCTCAGGAAGCAATGAGAAGCACCAACCGTTCAGGACACACACCTCTGATGCTAGCACATGCCAACGGACACTCGCAGCTCCAAGTCCTTCTGCAGGAATCACTGGTGAGTTCTTCTGCTAGACACTTTAGCTGTAGGAAATGTCATTTAAAGTATTTACAGATTTTTTTTTCTTTTTTCGAGAAACATATCTCTGATTGCTATAGACAGAAGACAGACAGACAGACAGACAGACAGACAGACAGACACAATGGACAGATATGACACAAACACACCTCTTGCCTGGATGGATACTAAAATATGTCAATGTATATTTGTGCTTCCTTAAATAATGTTGTTATTACTAATAATAAACATATGATATTTCTAGTTTCACCTGCTACGGCCACAACTTGGATAGAAGAAGAAGGATTTTTGTCTTAATTTTTGGCGCACATGGTCTTTTCATTTCAATTTCTTTTTTTTAGTCTGCCTTCTTTAAAAAGAAATAATACTTTTCCCAATTCAGGGAACTATTGATCATAGATCATGATGATATCTACCTCATCATTTCAGATTTACTTCAGTTTTGGACATATTCCAGAATGATCAGATACGTACAAGAATAGAAATCAAACAAAAAACAATGTACAGTATATTGCACCTCTGTCTCGAATCTGCATTTCTATCAGTTTAGAATATATTATATGTTCGTTGTGCAATGAATTCATTCCACCCTCGGTGTATGCATATAGAATGTATAGGGACCAAATGACAGGAACAAGAACGAGACTGTAGCAAGTAAACCCTGCAGATTTTAAACTCCAGGGGTTTATAGCTCCCTGCTTAAAGGCAGCCTTACTAACTTCCAAGCCATTATTTATGGACTTCCTCTCACATCTTTCAGGCCCCTCACTGGTTGTAAATACCCAGCTCAGGTGGATTGGGGTCAGCTAGCAACCACAGTCAAGTCACTGATTTGTTTCAGCGTATCTGCTGCCAAAAGGATGTTAATGTGGCAAGAGAAGGTGTCTATATGTTTTTAAATGTTTCCCTTGGGAATGAGTTGAAGAAAGGAATTGAGTTCGATTTATGTCTTTGAATGCTGCTGTGTCTAGGGTTGGTCTTGTGATATACTTGAAGATCAACATGCCAGTAAACCTAGCCATATATCCTGGAATATTGGACTCTGAGGAGAACATTTGGTTCTTTAAGAAACCCTATTCAAAGTAATGAATTAAAGCCAAGGCAAGGCCAATGCAACAATGACGAAACATCACAGATAATATTTCTAATCCTTTCGCCCTGTTTAGGCCCAAATGAACTATTTTAATTGCTTAACAAATGTAAACCAATATCAAAAGACAATCTCACAGATTAAAAAACTGGTAATTTATTCACAGTGGTGCATTATAGTGAAGTGTTTGGAGAATGTTAATTGCAACATTATGCTATCATTTATAGTTTTGAATGGATGGAAGACTTTTTTGCGCTAAGATCTCCAATAGCACCCAGACAAAAGCGCAGTACTATGCATTTATTCACTAATGGTAAGCAGTTAACATGTATCAATCAATATATCTTTCAATGCATTAACCAGAATCTGAGGAACCAAATGATCTGCTGCTTTTTATAATAGGCTTTTACAAACGGCACAGTACAAACCTGTCTGAAGCTAATAAGCCACCTCGATGAGACGATTATATAAGTACATGGGTATTATTGTAGGAGAATGCTAAATAAATGAATGAAAAAATGAATTAATAGTCTATTTATGAGATTATGAGAAGAGCTAAGGAATTATTGAGAGATTGAATGCATACATACAGCATCGTGAGTGTGTGTGTGTGTGTGTGTGTGTGTGTGTGTGTGTGTGTGTGTGTGTGTGTGTGTGTGTGTGTGTGTGTGTGTGTGTGTGTGTGTGTGTGTGTGTGTGTGTGTGTGATTTTAGATTTAACATTAAACCTTACAAAATACATGACAATCCTTAAAATATCACAAACTGTAATATTACATTAACGTTACATTATGGAATTACAAATGTAAACATGTAATCCTAAAATCCTGAGATATTTGAATTGTTCTTGCAGCATTATGGTATCGACTGATTTTCAACCACTTTCTTCTCATTCTTATAGATGAGTAGGTTGGATGAGTTCTGTTTTTAGGCAATGAACAGCTGTTTTGAGTTTATAGTAATTCTATAACATTGGAGCATAGGGAAAAGCTATTACACAAGCTATATTGATTATTAGAGTAACATTATTAGAGACAGTACATTAAGATCTAGTATCCAATCAGATATACAGAATTGATATTGATACTACTCTAACATATTACTGCTCTGAAGCATTTTTTTTTGTTTGTTTTCCCATGGAAATCCTTTTGAGGAATATTATCTGTAGGAAAACACTTAGCTTCACCTCAGATTTGACCCTAGAGTGATATCAATATCTGTCAGACATCAGTGTGCTGTGAAGTGTGAGAGTGCTGTCTCTGCTACTCAATCTACAACAAGGCAACTTGTTTCAGATGTACTGACTCAGGCTTAATTACAAGACATTGCTGGTGAGGACTAATTGCATTTGATTTCTCAAGTGGTTTGACTTGCAACCTCTACCATTAGCTCTTTTTTTTGCTGAACATTGATTAAAATGCACAAGCCTCTATCTATCTATCTATCTATCTATCTATCTATCTATCTATCTATCTATCTATCTATCTATCTATCTATCTATCTATCTATCTATCTATCTATCTATCTATCTATACTGTTTTTAGTAGGCAGAAATACTTTATACTTAAAGACCTGACTTAAAGACCCGACTGTCTAATTTCATGATTCATTAACCATTAACCACCACTGTGGTGTGTGACAAGACAAAGAAATTCAGTGCGTACCATTGACACCACAAAAGAGATGTGAAAATAAAATTTTTGGCCTCTGATAAAATAGTTAAATCTATTTGAAGGATATGAGAATGCAAAAAAAAGGCAATTAGGAATAAATGCGAATGACTCTAGAGTTGGCTTTCCTTAATAACAACTATAAAAAAATCTTAATAAATTGTGCTTTTCCATATAAACTAGTGCTCTGAGAAAAATTGTAAAAAACCCCCACAAAAAACCTGATATAGGTATGTAAATATGCCAGATTACATTATGTTAACATATAAATCAGACTCAAATGACATAACCCTACGTTCCTTTACACAATATGTGATTTATCACCTTAAAGCCACCACGTCTACAGAACTTAACTACTGAAGAAAAAACATGTGCTACTAACACCTTCATTTTAAGAAATGGATTTAGCACAAGTCTCCTACAGGTGCACTACAGGTATCACCATCACTAACAAGCTCTCAGTCCATCCAGACAATTCCCAACCACAAGGGAATGAAAATGAGAGGACTTAACCTAATCCCCTCTCTGTGCTGCTTGTTATGTGATGGCTGTAATCATGTCTGTAAAATTGGATTAAAATTGACTAATAGACTTCACCTAGCTCTGCACTACATCTCATAAACATAAGCGGAAATATAATATAATGAAGGAATCTCCTTATTGGATCGGTTGGGGGTGAAAAAAGATGGATATCCTCTGGATCTTAATCAAGGAAGAGCAATATGTGACCTAGATTTAATATATTAAAATGTGTAAAAGGGTTAATCAGAAGTGATCAATGACGATGTCAGCCTGTGTTAAAGCTTATACACATATCATATATTTGGTGCCATATAATATTTACAACAATTATGCGCTCAAAAGCAAACTATATTTCATGGAAGCATCAATATGTTTTAATCATGCAAATGTACACCAAATTTTTCCAAATGTATATGAGCAGATCCCAGTGGCTTCTACAGGAGGAAATGTAAACTTTCTGGCCACCAGAATTGTAGCCAGGAATTTATTTTGAGGCGTTGAAATAGATAGATAGATAGATAGATAGATAGATAGATAGATAGATAGATAGATAGATAGATAGATAGATAGATAGATAGATAGATAGATAGATAGATAGATAGATAGATAGATAGATAAGCAGCTACTAGTAGCATCATTATACCATGGTATTAGAATACAGTTTCATACATTCGAACTATACGAGAGTAATCAGTATTGATTAATAAAAATAATTATATAAACATCCATTGTGTGTTCACTCAGCTGATGGGTAATGCATGCTGTTGTACAAGTGGCTTTAGAATTACTCTTGTAACCGTATGTTCTGATCAGCTAATCAGTGTGTCTGTGTGGGCAGTAGTGAATTAGGGAAACTTGCCTTTCAGATGCTATGTAGCTAAAAGTATGAGGACACTTGACCATGACGGGCATATGTGCATTACCACCCCCTCAACCTCCCCCATTCTCTTGTTTTGCTGCTCTTCTGGGATAGGTTTTTACTAGATTTTGGAGTGTGACTGTGGGGATTTGTGATCATTCAGCCATAAGAGCATTCTGAGGTCTGAAGTGTAGTCAGTGTTCCAGTTCATACAAAATGTGTTCAGTGGCATTGAGGTCAGGGCTTTGTGCAGGATACTTGAATTCTCCCACTCCAGCCTTGACAAGCTACAGTATGTCTTCATGGGGCTTATTTTGTGCATATGTGCATTGTCATGCTAAAATACATACAGTATCTTAATCGAAACCAGCTTTATTGCCAAATACTACGAGAGTTTTATGCAAGAAATATGACCTGTATAATAGTGCAGTATAATATTGTCTAAAAAGTAAACCAGAGCAAACATTGAATTACAAATTCTACATTCAGTGCAGATGGAAACATTAACTGAACACTTGCTGTATGTTTGGGTCTCTTAGTTCCAGTGATGTACTGAAAACTAGTCCTTTAATTATCATTCTAACCAAGCAGATAACAGATGTGTTTCTTCTTGGTTAATCCTGTTTCTTGCTATAGCAGCGGCATAAACTAGAGCACTTAAATACAGAGGACTCATTATGCTTTCTTGACATTCTATGAATAGCATTATGTTTCAGTCCTCGATCAAAACAAATATATATTATGTATATAATCATCATCAAACCACATGCAATTAAACCTGAAATCCTCCACTCCAGCTAAACCTTGGTCTGCCCCTGGCCTTTACCCGTCTAATTAACTCGATATGCTTCACAAACAACAATGCAAAAGCTTATGAAATGCTCCTGCTTCAGTTGTGTGTCATTAATTTGCTACATTATCATCTCCTGACCTCCTACTTTCCTTACTAGCTTTCTTTGTTGGCATTATGTCACAATGTCTAGTTATGTCCAGTTTTGGCCAACATGTGTTCTGTTATAATTAGGTTCATGGAGTTGTTCAGTTAATTGGCAGAGACACAGAACAGCACTTATCATTTTTTCTGCACTTATCTTTTTTAGCTGTACTGGAACCCACACCATGTTAGTGCTACAAAAGAGAAATTAGACTGTTAAAATTATTCACTTACACTTATACTGTATGTTTACATGAGGTTCAGTGGGTTTTAATTGTGACACCTGAGCTCATGAGAATTCCACATGAATGAGGGAGATGATGATGGATTTTTACTAGGATGTTTAAGAACGTACGGATGAATGCAAACCTCGTCTTGATCCATTACATCTTTTCTTGCAACTTTTATCATATCTGGTTGGTTTATTAACTGGATTACAAAGGGGAAAAAAGAAAGCCTCTAATTATCTCATTCTTCATTTACACATCACACCACTGTTGCTTGGCTTATTTCCAGTTGCAAGGTTTATATTAATACTCTCCTTCGAATACATTATCGTTTCTATAACAACAGAGGCTTGTATGCTAATCATCAATACGGTAAAGTTTCTGTGACGGAATTAACTCTTCAACACAACTATGCACTGGTTAAACTGATTTTGAAATAAATAAATAATTTTAAAAAACAGTGTTATATAAAAACTTAACAAAAAATTGTGTGAATGCTGTATTGGGAAAATTAACTCAGTTTTGCATCATACCACTTATGCCAGTGAGGATTAATTCCTTACAAATTATATGGGCCATAACAGAAGTACAACTTTTGTACAACAATTCATATCCCAACTGCAATTGGTCATTGCTCCAGTTATCATATCTCCTGCTCACAACTGTGTGTTCGTCAAAACGTCTGATCAGTAAATCATTCGTTAAAAAAATCCTCTGTATATTGCCACATCAGTGTGATACAGTACAGTGCCCTTGAGCTCTGTTGTTATGCCCTTGTGCAACACACTTTATCCTACATTGCACCAGGGGCACAACCACTTTCAGCCTTTTCTCTAGCTACTGGAGCATCTAAATGTGACTGTGTTGCCTGGATAAAAAACCTTCTCCAGTCAATCACACAAATAATATAAGGGCCATTCTCAAGAGTTTACTTGTGCTGAAATAAACACCGTTCTTTGTTCTCGTGATAACATATTACGCAAATCATGACATCCACTTAAAAGGTCAGCGTGGCTTAATGGTGTAATTCTATTGTGAGCAGGTTACATTTGGTCTCAGCTCTTATTTCAGCTTACACACATAATCATGTCAGCTCTCTTCCTTTGAAGATGACATTTCAAATGACAAAATGTATGTACTGTAGCTGTTAAAACAATTAAAGTGCTTTGTTGTGGAACAGTTTGTTATTTTTATTTTTAAGTACAGGTTTGAGATACTGACTTGCTTCGTAGGCTGGCTGATCATTCGATTTGTTAGAGCATGTTGTGAATGGCAGAGCACAAGTGGCAGCACTGGCGGATGCATGGTGTGATCAATCACTGGGTTTATAAATAGATTAACTCAGGCAATGGGAGTTACTTTACCCAGCCAAATTGCAATCCACAGGCACCCTCGTGCCAGTGGAAGAGCTCTAAACAGCTCCTTGGCAATAGCAGCTTGGAGTCTGATGAAACTAGGTGCAACCGTAATCAAGCATGGTAGCCATTCTGCACCTCTGACAGTATGCAGCCCTTCGTGTGATTGTGGCTACCACACATCGTCACTTATTTGAAACTGATCTGCATTAAATTTGGACATTGGAAACCCTTCAACATCCTGTTTGTCCAGTTTAAGAGTCATGAAGGTGCATGCTTTACGTATTGATGATGATGATGATGACCTTTCTTTAGTACATAGCACTTTATCTCTCTTCCGAGCTATTATTCAGAATTTTAATATAGCTATTACTCTTTGCATTTAATCTGCATTTATGTCAGTCAGCTGTTCATGATTCATACCTTCATCCGAAGCCCAAAACAAATAAGATGTAAAGTTGGTTGTAAAGCCTCCCAGGTCTTAACTTTGAGAGCCTGTTTCTCCTCTTTAAATCATTTTGATCCTCGTCAGTCTTCTGGCCGACAGAAGTCTGTAACCACAGCAACGTTGACTCACAATGTGCAGTACAAAGCCTGAATTCTGGACGAGAGCAGATTAAGTGTTGAGCCCAGAGATCGTTTTCTTCTTTTTTCCAATGCAGTTTCCCTCCTGGGTGGCTACTATGTTCACTTGTTATTTATTCCCTGGTGAAAATTTCAGTGCTTTTTCCCCTCTGTATTGTGCTGAAATTCTGAAATTATATGTTCTAGATCACTGAATAGGTCAAACAACATGAATAAATACTAAGGTCATTTTCATACTTAAGGTATTTTTTTCTCTAGATCCAGAGCATTTTGTCCAGAGGTCTACTTTTGTAAAGACTGACAGCTGTTTTTGAGTGTTGTTATGGCCAGCAGAGGAAATGGACTGGATATATGAAACAGGACTTAAGAAGCAGAAGCAGAGCAGAAGTAGCTCACTTATATGGTGTGAGTGCTTGCTCTGAGTGACCATCATGTAAAATGCACATCTTAAGGCAGCCTACATGGCTAAATGTCTTCTTATAATGAAAGCTCATTTGCAGCATGATGACGTCTTCTATCTTGAAGTACTGTGCTTTACTTGAGTGCGTCTAACAAAGGAAACCTATAATAAGCCAGTGAAACCTTGTTACTTGGTGCCTTCCATAGATTTTAATACAACTCTATAACATATAAATCACAATTAAGTGCAAGAAAAAAAAATGCATAAATGTGGTGATTTTTTAACAAAAATCATGTTCAATTTTCAAATGGACTATCATGCCACATTTGAATTTTTATGTAAGTCCGCAAACATGAATGCACATAAGTGATGCATGGAAAAAATCCCAAATTAGGAAAGAAATCTTCCATATAAAAGCACACCTATAATTTAAAGGCCTGCCCCTAAACAAGCCCAGAATTCATCAGGGGTGTGGGATAAACCGGCATCAGTATGTATCACAGATTTTTTTCTCCAATGGACATCATATAGTCTAAGGAGGTAATAGGATTACAGTATAATATGACACTTTCTGGGCTGATGATATGTAAGAAAATCACAGCTGACTCCTAACATAATGAGTTAGCTATGTGTTAATGTGATAATCATTACATTGTACCACCAGATTTATGTGTATTACTCTTGCATTTAAGTATGATTTATGTACTAAACAGAGTTTTATAAAAAACCTCTGGCAATGGCACAACACCATATGGACTAGCTAATTGAGCAGAATTATGTGTCATTTTCTGATTCTTCTGAAATTAAAGTGGGAATGATTTTGACGTTTGAAACTTTAACCAATCAACAAACACTTCAAAGCTTAAAAGATAACGAATCAATGACAATCAATTACTGAATAATGAGACAAGCTGGCAAAAAGAAACTATTTAAATAGAAAATTACATTACGCAATTTTAATAATTACACCTCAAGTTTCATGAATTCGGGGTGTTTGGCATCCGGTTGGCCCAGAAAGCATCATGTTCAGGGTCACCATAATGGATCATCGCAACCCTCCCACTTTTATCCGGGCTTGGGAGCAGCACTGAGAGTTAATCCCTCAGTGGCTGGGTTAGTTCCCTGTCAAGGAATCAATCCCAGGCCACAGTAATGACCACCAAGGGTTAGCATATGCCTGTTAGAAGCTGCCATGAATAGTTTATGTAGATGTTATGTAGCCTAAAAAGCAATTTACACAGAAATTTGCACATTCTTTACCAAATATATTTTGCACGCACTATTTTGTATTTGCATGCACTATAAAATTATATCAGGATGTAGCGTTAGGGTCAAGCTGTACCTGCTCCAGTATCCAGTGATTATGAGATCAGGTTCCTGTCTGTGTGTGATGTTTTGCATGTTCTTATCTAGTTCGTATTCTCTGGTATCTTCCCACCTCCCAAAAACATGCCAGTAAATACAGGTAAAGCAACGGATTAGTGTCCCATTCAGAGTGTAAATCTGGATCTGCTGTGACCAGTAGATGACTGAATAAATGATTTCAAACAATTACAGTATATCCTAATATGACACAATACACAATGCTGTGCAGAAATATTGACACCCCATTGAACTTTCACATACTGTAGTTAGTGTAGTTTAACTTGAATATTATGTAATATGTCTATACAAAATAGCCTGGAATAGTGTGGGAGGAAAAAAAAAATCAATATTGGTTTCAAAATTATTTCTGCATAAGAAATATAAAAGTTGTGATTGCATAAGTATTCACCCCTGTTGCTGTAAACCCACTAAATTAGCTCTGGTGCCATTAGAAATCACATATTTACTTGAATGGAGTCAACCTGTGTGCAATTAAATCATCATGTGGGCTCAGAATAAACACGTGTGAATACTTATACAAGGCACTGTGTATCAATAGAAGTGATGGACTGGATCCCTGAGAAAAGAACAAAATAAACTATTCAGTGATTGGACCGCTCTCACTGAGGAGAATAGAAGTAGGATATACTGTGTGCAGCTTTCATCGGGCATGAGGTATTACCAGACAGTGTTGAGGAAAGTGATTATAAAGTTGGGTTCGTAAATATTTTGTTATTAAGAAGTGTTGTCTTAGATGTGTACCACAGAAAACAGGAGTTTAACTGAAATGAAATAATGTAATGTATATGAGCTCAGAGTGCATTTCCAGCTTTAATTCGTTGTAGTGTAGTAGGAATTCATTCGTTGTAGTGTAGGAATTAACTGCACTATTTATATATATTGCTAGACCATTGCAACATGATCATTTTAAATACTTTTTTAATACTTGGTGTTAAATCCTGCTGCCATCGCTAGCTGCTGGGTTTCATTCCTGCTGAGGATCTGTGTAGTCTTTTCCTCAGCTCCTACTTTATTCTGAGGTGTTTTCAGCAAATGAAATTAATGCTCACGGATTCAGATGAGGTGATTAACATGGCCAGAGCATTCCATACTTCTTTGCCTTTAAAAGTTGAAGGATGCTTTCGATGGTCACTGTCCAGTTGCAGTGTGAATCTATAGAGATAATATAAACCTAGAAACATTCATTCTGCTGCTTTACACAGTAGTCAAATTATAATTAAATACAAACTTCTTGTATGCTGAGCAGCCATCCAATATGAGGTGGAAGGCTTTAGATATCGGCCATTTACCATTCTATTGTCATTTCATCATTCTGGTATGAGTTGATCTTTGTCTTTGATCTGTTCAGCTGATGTCTCCCTTTTGTAGAAGTTTTTGGCAAATCCTATGTGGGTTTTCCTGTTTTTGAGGCTTTGACTCTGATCAAGATTTCCCTTGATTGTCGACTATGGCAGGCAAAGAATTCTTCTTTCACACACCATTGTTTTCTTCTGTGGTCTTGCTTTTGGACTCACCAGTGTGTTCTTTCATTTTAAGTATAGTCGATAGTCGATTTTTCCACAACTAATATTTTTGTGTTCTTAAATTGGGTTTATTTGGATTTACCAGCCTATTGATGGCTTGCTTCAGTGCCAGTGAAAGCACTTTGAACTGATTTTATTCAGGAACAGATTCAATTCTAAAGAAAAGAGAACGGTTTCTGACAAAATCATACACTAATGTTTGGTTAAATATGTATCTGCAATATCTCCATTTAAAAGTAACCTGGGCAGCATTGACATGACGTGACATACGGCTAAGTACGGTGACCCATACTCAGAATTCGTTCTCTGCATTTGACCCATCCAAAGTGCACACACACAGCAGTGAACACACACACACCGTGAACACACACACGGAGCAGTGGGCAGCCATTTATGCTGTGGCGCCCGGGGAGCAGTTGGGGGGTTTGGTGCCTTGCTCAAGGGCACCTCAGTTGTGGCCGGCCCGAGACTCGAACCCACAACCTTTGGGTTACGAATCAGACTCTCTAACCATTAGGCCACAACTGCACATTGTTGAAATTGATTAGTTTAAACAAACAACAACAACAACAACAACAACAACAACAACAACAACAACAACAACAACAACAACAACAACAAAACCCTGATACAAATGTAGTACAGATGTAACAGTGTAAACAAGACTTCATGCGCAATGATGCATGTTTGACATGCTTACTAAAACCGTTGTAGCAGATGCATCAACACTGAACCATTTGTCAAGCTCTTTCACAACAGGGCTAGTAAAAATGTCCACAGAGTAGGAATTCATCAACGCAACCCGGGTGTGGCTTGCTTGAAATTTGCTTGAAATTTGAATGTTACCATCTGACATGTTGAAGTGGAACACTGAGCTCTTTCAGCTAGCGTATGGTATGCAAATGCAGCCGGAACTAACAGCTCATTCCGAGTAGACGCTTCTTTGTGATATAAAGTACTGTACCATTGTTCCCAAGACTGTGTCATTAATCATGCACTCAATACATGAACTCTCAATGAACTATCATAATGCATTTGTGAGCTGTATTGTCTTTTTTTTCCCATGCTAATAAATAGCAGTTCATATTAAACATCAAAATGCAATCGCTCAGTGGTGAACTTATCTATATGCTGTGAAACACAGTGGCAGAGAAATGACATTTGTTCCACTTCATTTGATCTCTCATGAAATCCACACACTTGATAACTGGTTTCCAAAATATTTTATAGCCTATAGATGCTCAAATGTGGCTCAGCCAGTGTCCTATTGTTTTATTATAGCAGAAGGACAACAGGCAATGTTAAAACAAGTAGGAGGAACAAATATTATTATATGACAGTGTGTAGTGTGTTTTTTTTTTATTCTGATGTCAGAAATACTCTGCACTCCTCCAGAAAGTGTTTGCATTTGTTAAGGAAAAGCAGGGTCATGTTTGTGTATTAGTGTGTTAATTTAATACCGTATGAGAAATATTCCCTCTTAAAATTTTACTATTTCATTTAAGCACATAATTAGCATTAGTTTGTATTTAATGGGAAAATCACGGATATATAATAATATGTAATTTAACCCTGATTTAAACAAAAAATAAATAGCCAAAGAAACAACATAAAGCAAGTGACATATCTACAGGTATATCAGATATAAATGCTGATATTTAACACACACATACAGTAGCCGCAATTATTTTTCAGAAGTAACTCTTAGGGATTTTCATATAATCAAATCATAAATAAATATAAACTATAAATAGAATTCATAGTGGTTAAGGGATGAAAATGTGGTCATCATGAAATGAATTGTCCTTAAATGTCCTCTTGTTCTTACCCAGTTCTTAAACATCTGTCATTCTGTTGATACATCATTGTTTTGTTTTGTTTTTTTCCATGAGAGAAAAATACTTCAATTATTCATTAGGGAGGCACTTGTGGAAAACCTGTTGTTCCACTCATGCCTGACATCAAAGTCGCCATCGTTCACATCTCTCTCGACTTGTGATGCGTAATTAGCTTGTCTTGTATATCTGTTAATCCTCGCTTTCTACTCTAATGAATATATTCATATCACAGAATGCTAATGTGCATTATCAATACTAAAGGGGAAGAGTGTGGGCTATTATTCAGAGTGAATGGAGGAGGTTGCTAAGGAACAGAGCGCAGAGAATGGGAGATGCAGGCTGAAACATGCGCCGTGCTAAAGTACGTACTTTCAATGGTCCCCACTCATCAATTCACCACACACTTTTTTTTCTGTTTTCGAGACGAATGAATTTTCTAGCTGTGGTCACTGTGTGTATGAGTGGTATGAATAGTCTCATTGTTCATCTCTCACTGTGTTGAACAACCGACACATAATCTGCTTTGAGGCAAATTGAGTTGTCTGCTGTTTCCACAGTGACTGGGGCCTTGCTTTGCACATTACTGGTGTGCTTCACGAATTGATTCAGCGAGGTTGGCAAAACTGACAGGACCTCGAGATACAGGGGGAAAAAAAAGAGCCTTGCATAATACTCACACTTCATGTTAAATATCTCTCCTTTAATCGCAGTATTCAGTATAAAAGCAGTTGTAAAGCTTGGCGGGTATAGAATCAAATCTTTGGCTAAGAATTATGCCTAAATTACAGGTTTGAAGAGCTTGAATTACATGTTTGAATGGACTACGTTTGCAAGCTGTGATTGATGAATTAGACACTTTCAGCTCTGTTCCAGAGCACATCGCTGGCAGACGTGGTTTTATCTTTCTTTATTAAAATGACAGATTTCTCTCATTTCTTGCTTATTTTTAAATCTTTATCAGATATCTTAAGCCGATGGATGTAAAAATGTCAGAATTGATAAAGTTGCAGTGTGCATTAATACATTTTTGCCACTGTAAAAAAGAAAGAAAAAAAAGCATGTCCTTGCAGTTATAACAGTGAAACTGCTAGTTGTGGGATTGATTTCCACCTCCACCCTGTGTGTGCATGTTCATCAGTGCTTATGGTTTATTCTGCACTTTATACATGCACTGCATGCTGACTGAGTGGGTGTGTGAATGTACCATGGGGTTTCCCCCTGCCTTGTGTCCCGAGCCCCATTGATAGACCCCCAGGTTCTCTGTGATCTTGTGTAGGATTAAGTGGTCGAAAAAATAAATAAATAAATGAATAGAAATACATCAATCATCAACCCCCAAATGTGTACCAGAATTGCTATAAAGACATTGCAAATATTTCTGTGTTTCAGGGTTGATATTTAAGCTAACTGACTGTGTTTTTATAGGCAAAGAGCAGTGATGATGACCCGAGTGTGTACGAAATGATGGGCAGTACTGGTAAGTCACGACACACTGAAATAACTGCTTACTTTTGTACAATAAAGTTCACTGTACTATAAAGCATGCAGAAATTATTGCACTGTTTTATTCAACGAGTGCTGTTTCGACCCTGCAGCGAATCTGCGGGTTGCTGACAGCCGTGATCAGCCTCACACAGGGGGAGCCGGAGATGCTAATGCGCAGGTGGAGAATGATGACGATGACGATCCTTATACGCTTGAAGTGAATGATGAAGAATATGACACTTTCTTGAACTCCAGCTCCTCAACGGTGATGACCAACCGCCCTCCTGCACCTGCTCCTCGACCCAAAAGTCTCCCGAGCAAGGAGGATAACATGCCTTACATTGCTCAGGGTACAAATATCACAATAATCAGTTAAACCTACAGTTTGCTGTGTTCTTATTTTAAAGGGATCGTTCATGCATCAGCTGATTGAAGGAGACTCATACTTCATCAAAAAAAAAAAAAACATACTAGGGTTCTTAAAGATATTATTGGCCATAAAAATCTGGCTACGTGGTGCTTGTACTTTTTTTTTTAAGGACAACCCACTCCTCGCTCAGTAAAGCAGGTTCTGCTGCTCTATTAGGCAGGCAAATCAGTAATGGTTATAAATAAATAATGTTTTTTTTTCTTTCCCGTCTGTGCTACCATAAACCGACGACAAAGGAAAGCGTGGCACAAATTTGCATCGTTCATCACAGGCAGCAAGTTCTTAAATGTTCAATTTCAGCTGCATTAATAATTCAACAAGTTGAAGGTGCCAACTGACTTGTATTGTTAGAGCTTAATAAATCATTTAGACTCTCCTGATCTGTAGCCTGTAAGCCAGAGAGAGAAAGAAACAGAGAGAGAGAGAGAGAGAGAGAGAGAGAGAGAGAGAGAGAGAGAGAGAGAGAGAGAGAGAGAGAGAGAGAGAGAGAGAGAGGGGTTGAGCCTCATATTGCTTTATCATGAGAACAAGACCCTTGCTTGAACTGTGCAACAAAACTCTCCTCTGAATTGCTCAGGTGTAATGGAGAGGAATAAAACTTCACTATTTTATAGAGGCATTCTCGCATAGGATGGTTTTCAATCTAAAGTCCTGCTGTTAAGATGAAACACTGGGTAACAGGAAATGAAAGTAATGAGTCATTTATTGTTTTTAACAGTTGATAGTACTGGAGAGTGGCTCAGTGTGTACAAAAGTGTATCAGTTATTCGGCTCGTGCAGTGAGATACGTTGCACCGATATCAGATGCTGTTTTGAAGAAACAGATGGTAGCAAGCGTGTGTTTCATGAGCTGTTTTGTGAAAACCTCATTTTTCATATATTAATACAGAAGGGAGAATGAAAACATGAGCAATGCCATGGCTGTTTTTCAACAAATCTCTCTCTCTCTCTCTCTCTCTCTCTCTCTCTCTCTCTCTCTCTCTCTCTCTCTCTCCATCATGCTCTCGTGCTCATTTTTCCAGTTTCTCTATGAAACGTTTCTTTCCTTTCATCGGAGATGAAAAGATTATCATCTCTTTTTACCCTTTTTTATTGAGCCATCCAGAAATGAGCTGCGAGTTAGGCTCGGCTAGAACGATTGCTTTTCTATTGACACAGTTCAACCCCGCGTCATTGTGTTCACACGGAATGACGGAGGGAAATGAAACTATTCATTACACACGAATGATGGACGGAGACAATTTCGACTTGGGTGGATATTTCTGAAATCCATCTTTACCATCAGACAACTGTTTCTGGCTCCATCAGAAACAACATAACAGAAAGAGCTGTTTTGCAATTCAACTAACCAGACTGCTTTTTTATTTGTTCTTATTTTAAGAAAAATGTAAGCTCATACAGCTCATAGCACAAAGCAGACTGCTCCATTTGGTGAGCATTTAATGAACAAAAAGTCTTGGAGGGTGTTACTGCTACTGTTTTATGGTCAGATTTCTCCTGCATATGCTCTGTATTAGGTTCTAGTCCAGCGTGATGCTGAGCTCAGAACAGCATTATTGTGAGGATAAATGATATAAGGCAATGAGTAAAACAAAGTGTGTGTGTGTGTGTGTGTGTGTGTGTGTGTGTGTGTGTGTGTGTGTGTGTGTGTGTGTGTGTGTGTGTGTGTGTGTGTGTGTGTGTGTGTGTGTGTGAGCTTCTCCACTGGGTCCAATACGTATGTGTTATGATGAATTACTCTTCATCAGACAATGTAAAGCGATGTACTTGCATTAATTTAGTGCACAAGTTGATCCCAGGAGAATAGCTTTTATCCTGTTTAATAAGACCTTGTTGTGTTGATCAGCAAATCTTCCTCAGGCTTTAAGGACGGTGCCAATATGACCAGAGTGTTATTAGCACCGCAGGACTTCGGTAAGAGAATAGACCAGTTGCTGAATATAAAAACACACCAACTCGTGTTCACTCCCAAAGACACAGAGAGAAAGAAGGAGAGTCAGGCTACTACTTCATGCATCTGCAACCAATCAGAACAGCTCAAAGGGGCCAAGTAGAGCCGACATCATGCATTACTCGTTTTCCACCTCTAACATCCCACAACATGAAATGGGGAGGTTTAGAGTATGGGGATATTGTAAGGGGGGAAAAGAAAAGAAAGACTTTTCCATCCACTTCAGCATTACGCTCTCTCTCGCCCACACACTGTTCGGATTTCTAGACCCATTCAGTGTTTATAGAGTTGAACGGGGAGGAACCAGATCTCATCTGAACCACTCGTGTTTCGATTCCTGCTATTGTTAAAGTTATAAAGCTGCTGCATTACTTTCTCTGACAAAAGGGTACTAAAGTGTTTCTTCCTTGCTACTGGCAAGGTACCCTCGAGGGCACATCTGTAGTGTGTAAAGGAACCACACTACTTCTCTACTTTTAGCATGGACCTTTAAAATATTACTTGAAATGTGAAATTAATGTAAAAGAGCTCCATTCACAATACAAGATCATTTAACAATTCGAATTTTATTTGTCACATAACATACATGAATTATAAAATAGAATATTATAGAATAACAATATCCCAATTAATAAAAATACGCTAAGTGTAGAATTTCGAAACAAATGTAAACTAAGGGTAAAATGAACTATACAGATGCTAAAGGGAAGAACATGGATGTAAAATGATAAAACTGTATATATGAATGTTGATGAGTGGTAGAACAGTATGACTATTGACTAAAGCTACAAAAGTCAGATCATGCCAGGACAAAGAAAAATATGGTGTAGTATTTACACAGGTAATCTGGTCATGATTGCAGTTCAGGACGCATTAATAAATCGTTAATGTATCCTCACACTGTGCCTTCGACTCACAAAATGGTAGAAGAGAATTCATCACAGGAGACTGTGTGGCATTGAGATAACCGAGCACACCATCATCCTTTCATTTAAAGCCTTTACAAACAATCAATAGTATCACCAAGTGTATCTTTCACTTTAATTCAATTTTCCTTCTTTCGTTGATCTCATCGAGTCTCATCTGTTTTTATCTGCTGTTTCAGCAAGAGGCTCCTTCCAGTCTACTTAGGTTATACTTATGATGATACTCATCCCAATCAGAGTGTGTTATTTTTTGTAATACTAATTATGCCTAGTAATAAGTCAGTTTCATTTCTCTTGTGCAAACAGCATCTTTTTTGTTATGTGATGCCACCTAGTGGATCAGTAGCATTCTTACTGTTGAACACAGTCTCACACTGACAAAACTAGCCTGGTGATTATTGCTTCTTGTCTTTGATTTCATTTCAGTGTTCCAGAAGAAAATGCCCCAGGGAGACTCTGAAACCCTCTACTCTTTTTCTGCTAAGCAAAGTAAAATACGAATACATTATACATACATATAGATTAAATACTGAAAAAACTCACATCTAACCATTACACTTTTTAATACAAAGCATCCTCTCACTTTTTCTTACCTTTGCATGTGTCACAGCGTAACTGCTTTCTCTTTAACTCTGTTGTGTAATGGTAACTGTTGGGTGCAGCCAGAGGTCAAGACTCATGCACATATGACACCTTTATGCCGGGTCCAGCGCCAGGACTGGATGAGCTCATTAAACTGCAGGAGCAGGTGAAGAAAGGATCACTCAGCGTGGACGAGGCCCTGGAGAGATTCAGTGACTGGCAGAGGGTTCAGAGAGGATTAGATGGCATCCAACAGGTGACTAGCCATATTATATACTTAGATAGATAGATAGATAGATAGATAGATAGATAGATAGATAGATAGATAGATAGATAGATAGATAGATAGATAGATAGATAGATAGATAGATAGATAGATAGATAATAAGTGCAACTTATATAAGAATTATGATCGAATTATTTCATTATCAATTATTAATGCATTGTATCATAAAGTAAAAAAAGATGGACTATAAGATGCTTGTAAATATATACAGTGATCTGGGAAAATGTTAAAGTTGAAATTAAATTCTACGAAGCATGTTTCGGTTCAGAAAAACCTGAACTATCCAGGCATGAATAATTGATCCACTTATCTTACAAATGGTTGAGGGGAACCTGGAGTCCCAGGAGATTTGGGGTACAAGGCAGGGGGTGGGATGCCAATCCATAGCATACTCACATCTCACTGCAGATTAAAGATTTAAAGATGGCAATCAGCCTACAATATATGTCTTTTGATTAGCGGAGGAAACCGATGTTTGGTTTAACATCTAAACCACTGTGCCTTACAGTTCTCTTCATGAATATTATTTTAGGAAGTTTTTCCAGGCCGCCATCTTTAAAGCATAAGCAACAATAGTTAATAAAAGGTGTCAGTTGTATATAATAAACAATGAAACCGACAACGAGTTCCACTTAACTGACGGCCAAATATGGGCCCAAAAGCAGTTGGTGACTTATTAATTTACTTAGTAAAATTTCTCCATTTAAGCTCCATTTAACTATCAACACTAAAATCCCTCTGACCTTTCAGTGTTTATAATGAAGTATATTTATATATCTGTACTGCATTATTGTACATTCTTCTTTTCTAATCACTGGGCTTTACCAGACCAGACTGATATCAGTATCACTTATATTATTGTCAGCAGATAATATCCAGATGGGATGCTTCCAGTAGGGACCTTGAGTGTCTGCAGACATAAAATAAACAGAAAGTGAGAACAGATCAACATTACATTCACCAGAATTCATAGTGTAGTGCAGGACCAGTAAAACATAGCCCTAGTGCTATGGCCATATTAGGAGCCCATACAATATACAACATAAACATTCCACATTTCAGCAGTAAATCAAGCAACTAGGGAAGGTTTACAAAGAAGACAAAATGAACACACTTCACATGCTGAACCAGTGCCATAGCATAGTACTTGACTGTAATGTGTTAAGCAAAGAGACTCATCCATTTCTGTTATTTTTCCTGCCACTCTGTTCACTATGTACTGTTCACTTCTTCTGCAGCCAACAGTCAACACGTCCGTTCTTTGAAACATTGTTTGTTTTTTTTGGTTGAGACTTCAATACAGTTCACATTATTCTTTCTCACTCATTCTTTCTTGTGATTCATTCATCACTAAATGAAATTTGAAATTTCCCATTGATCTGATCCCATAAGCAAAGGTCTGGACACAAGCCATCTCTTGAACAGTTTGCCAGAGACGAGATTTTGTTAGTACAGAGTATAGAGACAGTAGGCAGCTACATGAGCATAAACCGATTGAATCAATTTATCAAATAAACCCTAATGCCCAGCACTACATTCAGTATCACTGTACACTGTAACTGCACAAACACAAGCAACTATCATAAAATGCTGTAACCTGTAATCACATTGCAGTTCTGCTCCACCCTGAACATACCGTTACATCTTTTCTACCTATTCTAATTGTATAGAACTGTACATTCATTTCTTACCCTAGTTTACATCTGTTTATGTATATTATCTGTAAATACACTGTATATTTCTGGGTTACTCTTGCACATACAATGGACATAATGCACACATTTGCACAATATATGTAATATCATCTATCTATCTATCTATCTATCTATCTATCTATCTATCTATCTATCTATCTATCTATCTATCTATCTATCTATCTATCTATCTATCTATCTAGCTGTGCTCTAACTGATGACCTCCAAATTATGGTGACTATAACAAAGCTCTATATAAATTCCTTTGTGTTGTAGGAAAAACTTCGGCAGTTGCGTGCAAGCATCATGAATAACAGAGAGGATGATGACAGTGTCTACGGTCAGTACGTAGAATTAAAAAATATAATCCTGGGTTTTAAACTTCAGGTACCTGTACTGTACCTGTGGCGTAAATGATTAATTTGAACTTTTTTATTCAGTCTTATATGAAGGTCTAGTAGTAAAACCCTTGTCGTTAGAGTGTGAATGCTGCGGGTATGAATTCATGACCTTATTCATACAGTAAGTCAGTCTTGTGTAAACTTTTTATGTTCCTTCTTCAGTACAAGGAAACTTTCTGAGGTAATAGTAATGCTGGAATATTCCTAAACATGTGGTTAGAAAGCATGTGAAGTATTCAGGTTATATACAGTAGCATTATTACGCTAGATACACATTTCCTTAAGGTTTTATTTTAACACCCAGAAGTGGTGCTGAGTGATAAGGATTAAAAAAGCATCAAAAGACAATTGTTGCTTGAGTTCATTTAATAATGAAGAGTGGACCGACCATGAACAGTCATGATGTAGGCAAGTTAACTAGTTTCTTCTTTATCCAACAGATAAAATCAACATCGTTCATCACACGCCAGGTAAGTGCCTCACTACTGCTTTACATCTGAGACCTGAGAACATTTCCTTAGGAGATTATGGTTATTATTTTATCTCTTGATAACAAGCCTCCTTCATAAGGTATCTGTCTCTCGCAGGAGCGTTTAACAAGCACAAGATCACACACACAAGGCCACAATCTTTATGTAGTGTGAGGAGGTTGAGTAAGAAGAAAGTAGTTCACACAATTTCAAGCACACTCTTTGAGGTGCCATTTGTCAGTGCATGTCAATGTAATCTTTTTTAATAGCGGTGTGGTTTTAGGAGCATAAATTTTAATGAGTGGTACAACAACGGTTCATCAGCACACAAGTACACAAGTGTGTAGGTTTAGTGGATCGTTTACTGTCAGACTAATACATATTTTCACTCTGGTCAGCTGCAACTACAAAAGAACGCCGAAGAGGAAGTCAGCAATCAGAGAGGGATTTCTACAGCAAACCAGTCAAAGGACAGAATGTGAGTTTTGGGATGAAACGGTTTCATCTACCTTTCATTAATCACCACACAGATGTAACTTGGCTATTGTCCATATTGCAATTGTTGTGCAAAATGCTCTCCTGATTAATATGTCCAAGAATCAAAATAACTCATGTCCATGTTTTTTTTTTTCTTAGTCAAATTTCTTTCGGAAAGCAGACAAGAGATAAAAAGTAAGTATGAACACTTTACTTTGCAAAGCTGTGTTTAGAAGATTTTTTAAATAAAGATGAAAAAGAAAGAAAGCAAATAATTAGAAAAATAAAACAAATAATCTTCTTTGATACCTTTCCATGTTGCTGTACAAATATTTACATTTAACCTGCATCTTATAATCCTGATATTAATATCCTAATAATACTATTATAATTATTATTGGCACCATAATTAGCACAAAATATAAATACAGAGTTAAATCTTTAAAGTTGCAACTTACATTCTAGTGGGACAAATAGTGTACAACTGAAAGTACCACCCCAGAGACAAGGATCCTTACCAGTCTTCTTGCACTCAGAGTAACAAGCAAGATAGATGATATACATACATACATACCTTTAGTGGATTAAGATATATATTGTTTATACATTTTGTTTCAGATATATGAATACAGTTTCAGGCTGTTCAACAGGAGGCACACCGGCAGCATCCAATCTGGAACTGTGATATTATCTGAAAGGAAAAACACACACACACAATTTTCATCTCAGGCATTGAGACTCCAATATTTCTAGGAATATTCTCTTTTCATCTACTGTTTTACTATTTAAAGATAAGCATTATGTAACAACATTAGAATCCAGGAAATTAGAAATAAAAGTTATTATTATTATTATTATTATTATTATTATTATTATTATTATTATTATTATTATTATTATTATTATTATTATTTTATAACCACACCTTGTCAGATGCACCTCCAAGTTCCTTCCTATATAAAGTCTCCACAAGGGGGTGCTATCTCACCAGACATGCTGATCACACAAAAAAAAGGCCTGTCGTTATTATTTCACATCCTTTGATAGACAAACAAGGTTCTTGCATGTCCCTTTCCCACCAGCAGACTCTTCAAGTGCCCTATGGATCACTAACTGCATGAGAGGACACAAGCAAACGTCTCAGAAAGAAAAAAATACGATGGCGCACAAGTGAGGTCTTGCCTGTTATGGTGGTGTCAAGGGATTTGGGAGAGCTAAAGTGGCTCTGCGATGCACGGTATGCTGCTAACTTGCTCTGCCTGCCAAACCCAAGCAGCTGGACACGTTTGCATGATCAGTCATGCTCTTTGTGAATAATATGTATTAAAGCCCCCACACTCGTGCCGTGTTTGGAAGCAGCAGTTTTGCCTTTGGAGATGATCCGGCTCCAGCAGCCCCAGTGGCATTTGAGGAGTGGATTTTGCCCGTCACCTGCTGCTCTGGGAAGGAGCCGAGCTTCATGATCCTAGGCTGGAGGCGGCTTCGCTTTCCTTCTTCACCTTTATTGTATATTCTACAGCTTCATGAGAGGGAACAGGCTGTATCACAATCCTCCTTGTACATGGTTCCAGATCTAAGGGCATTTCCAATATGACAGTTGTTTCTTGCCAAAATCAGCACACTCGATGTATGTTAGTGAAATGAGCCTAATTAATGAAACTGCTTGTCCATTAGCCTGCTATGGAAAGATGCCACAGGAGTTTTTACTTTTTCTCAAGCTGGGACGGAGTTGATAAACCCTTCATGAAAGATTAAGGCTTCCCTGAAGTATAGAGCTTTATCTGTGACAGAGCAGAGGGCAGGATTAGAATGCAGATGCATCAACAATGCTGTCATAAAACCGCAAACTGATAAAGATCCAGTGCAGCTGAGGCTCGTACTCAGCACCAAGCCGTTATTTCTGCTCATCTCTCCATGTGACATTTAAAAAAACATTAAATTCCTTCCAGAAGCCTGCTGGAAATCTACTGTTTTGAATGGACACAAAAAGGGATAAAAAGGCAAAAATGAGTATTTGGATTGGGTTTTGGTAAATGTCCAGCAATACGCAAGTGCATACACACACACACCTATAACATCATCATCATCATCATCATCATCATAGTCGTCGTCATCATCCTCCGGATTAAGAACCAGAAATTATGCACAGCTGTTCCTCTTTCTGCACTCTGATAAAAATCAGGCAATTTCACAGTCAGTGGCATTCTTTCATCCCCTAATCCCTTGGCATGTGTACAGTATACGTGACCCTCCTCAGGAACAGGGCCGAGGCCACAGGACCTCAGATCTAGCACAGGAGCTTCTCATTCAAAGAAAGCAGGTTACAACAAATAAATAAATAAATAAATAAATAAATAAATAAATAAATAAATAAATAAATTCATACAGCAACAAAGTGTGAGATGACAATTTCACATAGTCATTTTAATCACGGAAACTGATTTGGAATTTGACATTTCATTTTCTGAGCAGTTACTCTGTCCATCACCATAACATCACTCAACTACAGCTTTCCAAAAGATGAAAAGTCATGAGCCTGCCTTGCCTCGATATATGCCAATATCTTTAGCTGTTTCAATTGCTTCATTCAATCTTTTCATTAACATCACAATAAACTACAATAGAAAAATATTCACATGTAAAGAAAATTATAACTATTTTCATTCTCCTTACCAATGTGGGGAAAACAGGCTGCTCAACACAGTCCATGTGTCTTCTATTATACATGTAACTCATCACTGACAAGATTTAAAAGTAAAAATGCAACCTGAGATATAAGTGTAGATCGCTATACTAATATCATCAAAATTCTAGAGATGTTTATTTGAACCAGGCTTAGCGCAGAAATTGACTCAAATTAACCAGAAGAGCAAACTACTTACATTATAGATGCTATGCATCTCTAGGGTTTTGAAAACATCTTGATTAGTAAGTTGTTAATGGTGTGGGATCTCAGTTGTGAGTATCTGTAGTGCAGATGACGAGGGCTGGAGTGATTGTTAATCAGTGCATATAAGAGCCAGGTGTTAGCTTGGGTAGTGGCATGATAGATGCCAGGATCCTTCTTCTAATGCTTGTCTGTGTCCTTTAGTAATGCTGACTGGCTCACTGTGCTGTTCTTCTGGTACAGCAATGCAGTATTTGAGGATAAAATCGAATAAGCTGTAATTTGAGTTCAAATACAAGTAGATCTGGTTATTGCGTCATCTTAAACAGTCTGGTCTAATGAACAAAAACATTCTTTATTTTAATTTGCAGAAAGAAAAAATAATAATAATAAATTTCCATTATTTGTGGCCAGATTATTAACCGAAAATTCTAAAAACACTTAGATCAGCCTCATCATGTCATATCCCTCATAAGCCTGTATCCTTAAGCCTATATAAATAACTAAATGATATAAATAATAAATAAATGTGTCATTGTTATATGTTTCCAAAACAATAATTTTTTTCCTTTTTTTCATTTAAACCAAAAATCTGACTTTTTAGATGACCTGCATTCAAGATAATTCACACACGCATCCCTATTACTATTTAGAAGATTATTCCTCAACATGTTGAAAATGCTTGGATTTATAACAAATCTTATACTGAAAATTACATTAAATGCTTGATATTTTCTGATTATTATTTTATTATTTTTATAACATCTCATAATATGATCATTTTATAATGACTGAGTGATAGATGATATTTTTGCAAATTCTTCCACAAGTCTGTAAATGTCTTTCTCTTGACTGTGTGCGCAGTGATAAAGGCATTTTTATTTTTTAGCTTCAAAGACTTTATAACTAACTATTTAATTTAAACAAGCTTACTTTACATAATTAACATTTGAAAAAGTCCACAAATTCTTGCATTACTTGTCAGTAGTACTTGCCACTGGCAAAGATGTGACATCTACTGTTTTTAAAAATTATACTAGTCATCTTACATTTTTCTGTCTAAGCATTTCCTTAAACATTATTCGGGATACAAGCCAAAGATTATATATAATCTACATTAAAGAAAATGAATTCTACTTAAAATAAAACCGATCATTAAAAAGACATTAGAAAACTATGAAATTAAGGAACTAGAGTCCTTCCTACTCTTAATATTAATCACTTTCTATGAGAGTTTTTTCCAACAAATTCCAACCCAAGGTTCAGTTCCACGTACAGTAATATAGATTTATTTGTCTATCACTGTTAATAATAGATATTATCACAAAGCAGATTCACAGAAGTCTGTAAGCAGGTTTTCTTCACTGATTAGTGAGATTATAAATTATAAACTAATCACAAAAGTAAAACCATTTAAAAATGTCCAAAATAAGAAAATCTGATAATCCATCCATCTAAATGTGATTTTAGAGCAGCAGAAAACTGAATAACAATTGAGGCTTGTCTCTCTCTGCCTCTGCGTGGTATGTAAGCCTGCTGTGTGCATGCAACTACCCCTAGGAATGTACTTCTTAATCCTTCACCGGCACCCAAACACCCCCAGAGGTACAGTTATTCGAGCATTCTGACTCCATACCAAGCTTCTCTGCCACACTGATGCCTTCCCCCTTAGAAACTCAATCCCTGAAGGGTGAAGTAGCATCTGCCAAGAGGCAAGGGTACATAGGGCACTGTGGCATCGTGGGCCCCTGCCGACCCTTCATCCATCTGATCAGGGGCCAAATGAGGCCCCCAGGGTGAGGCTGTGCCCCTTCGCCTGCAGCTCATAGGCAGATTAGCAGCTCTATTCAGCTGGGGGCTTTTGTGCGGCAGCGCCCAGGCGAAGTCCAGCTGTCTGCGGCCACAGGGATGCACTAATTCCACTGCAGGTCAGCAGCTCTGCATTTTCAAGCAGCCCCTAAAAGGTCACATCCGCTCAGGAGAATCCAGACGACGAGCATTAGCGTCCTCGCACAATCCCAGTGACCCGTGGTCCCACCCTCGCCTCCCCCACAAAGTCGGCACTCGGGCTGAATCAAAGGCTGAGCTGATATACAGGGAAGGCTTAAGGCTTTATCTTTTATCATCACTTCAATCCTTCCAAGAGGGAGTTGAGCCTTTGAAGCTGACGGTTATGTTTTCATAAGGATGTTTTGACTGCTTGATGCGTCTTAGTAAAGGCCCGTCGTTCGTTCTGTGCGTACTGGGGCATATGATTTAGTGTATTTTCACAAGAGGCTTTGTGTTTGAACAGTATCGAGAGGTCAATAGCAGTGCATATTTATCATTAATGAATGGCTGGCTTTATTTCAAATCTCATTGATGCTCTCTGTCTTAAGGCACATTTTAATAATGAAAACAGTGCCAGAGTTAAGGAATAGCTGATAACTTCTCCGTGCTCTGTCTTTATATTCTTGCCAAGAGAGGTTTTTCAGGGTAAACGTCATGATTTGTAAGAATAATCTCGTTACTGCCATTATGTACAGCATGAGAAAAGAGAACAGGCACTAAACTAGAAGAACTGCTACACTGTAGAACTCACGGCATTTAACACAAAACCTCAGAAGAAGAATACCGCACAATTTTCATGAGAACAGACCCAGCCATGACTTTTGGAAATGAATTCAAATGCATTTAACTATGTTAGTAAGGCACATGCTATCATTAAGAGCCAGAAAGCAAACAATGAATTAACCACAATTGCTGTACTGATTGAAATGTTTCCATCAGTAATCTCTTTTAAAATAAAAAATTCACTCAGTTTGGAAACCTAATCATTCTAGCTTTAAACAGAGGGTCTGTTCACTACGTTTCGAAAGAAAACCATCCATACAACCCGTCATGGTACGGGACTGAACACTAGCCTGTAAAAAGATAAAAATCATGACAACAAAAACACAAAAATATGGTGTGACAGCAACAATCTTAGTCCTGAAAGCACTTCTCGCTGGAACAAGCCTTAGCAACAAAAGAGATTAATTGTTCCAACACATGTGCAATAATTGCTTGACTCCATGCCCAACCAATAGAGTGTGCAATGCCAGTCCACAGAGTAATCAAGGTGATTTGGCAAGCGCTGCTTTGCATACGTCGTACCGTAAAGTCATCATCCTATGCTGCACAAGAGCTGCCCACACATTGCCTTGAGGGCCTTCCTGTGCCAGAGTTGGGAATGTAAATGGGAACCAGGGGCACTGACTAAACAAATAGATGTGTGTGTGAATGCTCTTTGTCAGCATTATGACTAGGGTGAGCCATAAGAAGTATCACTGCCTCTAAGGGATAGGATTGTATTTAGAAGACAGACAAATTTGGTCATTTCCTTAAAATTTCTATATGAATTTCCAATATTATTAATAAAATGTATTCATATCCCGATGCATTTATCCATATCAAGTTTCTCTCTTCTAATCTCTGCTATAGTGTTATGAACATGCTGTCAATACAGAACAGAGAGATCCTGGCAAAATATGAAACTTTAAACATTAATTCTCAAAAACCTAAAAAATAAACCGAGGAGAATAAAACGATTGGGCTGTTTTCCCATTTCCTCTCAGCCCGAGGCAGCTTTAATGGCTTTTCTCCACTCGGATGCAGGTGAGGGGAGTCTGATTCCAGCTGAATCACGCTCGATCCCCTTCCTCCTCCTCCTCAACCGCAGACTCAACCAATCCCCGAGCTTTCTGCTGCTGGATGGCAGCCATATTGTTATTAAAACCTGCAGGCGTGCTGAACACAGCCTCAACGCATCGCCCTCCAGTGCCGCAAGGAATTAGGAAAAAACACCAGATACCCTGAAAAAGAAGTGGAATCATAAAAAAGCAAACCACAGGAGAAAAAAAACTGATGGGTTTAGTATGAAGATAAAGAACAGCAAGCATGGGGCATTGGGCCTTCACCTAATCACTGCCGCTAAAGTTATAAAGAGCGAAATAGCACCGAATTGATTACAACCTGACGGGAAAAACTTCCATTTATTTCACACAAGCTTTACTACATTGTGTTGATGTTTGCCGGGGCTTTTATGAATTTATTTTTTTGTCTCCCTTTTCCACTAATGGCTTCATGCTAATGCTTCCTTTTTGCCAGGTATCCTGCATTAGCTTTGATAACGCTGAGCTTTTCTCACCTGCAGCCAACATCACTGCATGCTTCCACCAGGCACCATATGCAAATTATTATTAATGGTGATTCATTTACTTTGTGTCCTGTGCCAAATCTTTAATGGTAAGAAAAGAAAAAAGTAGTGTGAAAAAGCAAAAAACAGCCCCATGTTGGGGGGTTTAAACCCCGCTCGCCGTATCATCCAGCTTCAAGGTTGCTGAGGCAACGTCCAATCAGAAGCCGGGGTGGTGGTGTGGTTGGCGCAGTCTTCGTTGGGCGCAGGTGGAACACATATGGAACAATGGCCCATCTGGGTGTGCCAGTGGCGCCCATTTTAATCACACCATTGCCATGGTACTGGCTAATGGAGACGTTGAGTGGCCTGCTGGGAGGTGGCCAGGCTTAGCCTATGCCAGGCAGAAGAGAGAGACAGTAGACACTAATGTCCAGAATGAAGGACGAGAGACTTACAATTAAACTCGTCACTCACATGGGCACCTTGAAATGAATGTGAAATCAGTCAATCAAGCCATCAGATCTTATTTCGCTTCAATGCTGTGGTAGCATGTACACGTATGTAGGGGCATATTGTTCTGCTTCTTAACTCAACTCCTACAAATATCGATGCCTAAATGCTGAAGCTAACTTTAGCATTAATGCTATGTAAATTGGAAGCACGTGTGCCCAATGAATCAATCAACCAAGGCACCTTATCAACTGAAGCACATTTAGCACGAACAGGCCCAGCACAGGTTAATTAAAACACAAAAGCCAAGGGGGGAGAGGCCTGGCATCCATCCCTGCCCAGTCTAAGCCTGTTTATGCTATGCTTGGGGTAGAGGATTTAGGGCTGTGAGTGTAATTTTAAGCACCCCCCCCTTCCCTGCCCTACAACCCACCAACCCCCTACCACGCTCCCACACATACAAAAATAAATCAAGTCTTTGCCTCTTTCCGCACCTGCCCCATTTCAATTGATGTTTGTCAACTCAACTGCTTGAGAGCCTTTAAACCAAAACCGATTCCCAGGAAGCTTTAGATATGCATTGAACAAAAAGTCATACATCTGGTTTTAAACATGCAAAGCAGTCAAGTTATGAAATGATTAATAGCCTTATTTTAAATTCAGAATAAAAATAAAAATATAAAAATATAAAATGAACCACAAATTCAGCCATAGCTTTTATAGGTGGTTTTTTTGGCCTACAGGTGGCCTCAAAATGTTTAATGCTTGTGGTTGAACACTTTGT